>NC_092213.1:9064106-9078822 GCF_043381705.1 Parasteatoda tepidariorum
ATATATAATATTTCATATTTATTTTCAGACCCTCATTCTGAATTCTGATCGTGAACCATTCTGTGGTGGAATATTGCTGTCCGATAAGTGGGTGCTGACAGCAGCTCACTGCATTCGAAAGCGCCTGTATGTTCGAGCCGGTGAATATGATCTCTCTCACTATGAAAAGACCGAACAAGAATGGTCTGTGTCGGAATTTTGGAAGCATCCTAAATATGATCAGAATACCGTGGACAATGACATAGCATTATTGAAGACGATAAGGCCGTTTCAATTGAATTCTTACGTAACGCCGATATGCTTACCTTTACGAAGCGATAAGCTGCCAGAGTTCGCAAGACTTACAATCTTAGGTAAGTTAAATTTGTAGAAATAGAAAAGTATTAAATTGATAGAAACAGGAGCAATATTTACTCATATTTTGTTCAGTTGTAATGGTTTGAAAAGCATGTACAGAAATTATTTACCAAATCTAACTATATATAAGAATCTAATAATGTCGCAATTTTCCATTGTTGTTCACGCACTTTTATTGTCACTTCATGCACTTTTAACATCACGTGGTAGCATCCTGTTTTTCCTCATTCATTTCCATATTGTTTTCGTTGCCATCAGCATAAAATTAATAAAAATCATAAAAGTATTGTTTTTCTATAAATATTTCAGTATCGCTAATTTAAAGTTATTTTCCTGTACTGCTATTATTACGCTTTTAATTCAAGAGCTTAAAACTAAGAGAATTGTAGTTTTTAAAATTATTATTATAATGTAATTCTACGCTAAGTTTCAAGAAAAAGTTATTTAGAAATGTGGTTAAATCTTCGTAACAGTTTCACAATTATTATTTTTGTGCAAATAACTTTAATATACTGCTATAAATTACAGTTAAAGAGATCTTTTAAATGATTTAGAACTTAATGATCAGCTTTATGCACAATGAGATGCAAGCAAAAATAAGCTTTCGAGTAAGTCAAGCCCGTCAAGCATCAATTATCTTAAGGGACACATTCTAAATTCTTTCACAAAGATTCTTTCTCAAAGATTTCAGTTCTTTCTCTATGTATTTACAAAGAGACTTAACACAAGGGACGAAGGCATGTGGTACATAAACAAACAAATTATGCTTCGAAGTTACCAGGTTCACAAAACAAAAGTATGCCAAGGTTACTATGAAATACATAAACAAATAATAAATTCAAGTTAATTTAAAGAATTTGACGAGAAAGAATTATATTTCAACTAATTCAATGTGCGATAAGGCTCTGTATTGAATTAACTTATCGTTAATTAACATTCTAAATTATGAGGAGAAACTTAGCCCAACTTTAATACGCCATTTTACTGACGTCATAGGTCATATGCGTGGGTATGGGAGGCCATCTTCTTCTTGTTGAAGTTCAGTTCTTCTTGAAGTCTAGTTTGTCTAAAGTAATAACTCCCCTAGCCATTCGTCTGGACCCGTGGCGGTGACTATGGTAACAAGGTATAACTATTTCACGTAGGTTGGGTCATTGTTTAGGATAAGTTTTAGCCGAGATCGGCAAGAGAAAGGGAATCTTTTTTTTCGGTCTATTGTGTTAGGCCTTAAGTAAAGAGAAGCTACCCTCCCTGAAATGCGCTATTCTTGTTTCCATAGCAGCAGACTTTGTGGCGGGAGGAGTTCTTTCTGTTGACAAACTATATCCAATTTTAAACAATTTAATGTTTTTTTTAAATTTTTTTCCATAATGTTCCTGTTCTAAAATTTTATATAACTTCTAACAAATTGTTTATAATTTATTTTTTTACACAAAATTTTAAACAAATTTTGAAAAAGTAAATAAATGGGACAAATATAATTTCAAAACTTTTTATGGATTTATACTGTGTATACTTCTTAATATTTATTATTATTTATTTTTATTTATAACTGTCATTATAGGTTGGGGAAAACGACGGAACTATTCAAACTACGGCACAGACATACTGCATGAAGCTAATGTTCCAATAGTGAATTTTAGAGAATGTCAGAAATCTTATCATGACCAGTACATCAGCGATAATATGTTATGTGCCGGTTTCGAAGCTGGCCTGGTGGACTCATGCAAAGGCGACAGCGGTGGACCTTTAATGTATCAAAGAAAAGATGGCACTTGGGCAGTTTTTGGCGTAACTAGCTTTGGCGATGGTTGCGGAGAGGCCAAGAAATATGGTGTTTATGCCAACGTGTTAAAATATCTATCTTGGATAAGAAATATAATTAAGAGAGGAGAAATATCACTATATGATGATGATGTTGATTATTAGACTAACATGCATTATTTATTAAGAATCTAGCTCAAGTTTTAAAAACAAAAATATTTTACGGATTGTAATTGTGTGGAAATGTATGCAATTCGAGAGATTTCGCAAATTTGAGGTTAGCTTCTATATGCTCCCGTAGGTAAGATTTCAAGTAATTGCGCATGCGTACTGGAAGTGCGCATGTTCGAGTGAAATGCGCACTCGCCCGTGAAAAAAAAAACTTATATAAGTGAAAATAAGAGATTTTTCAAAGATCCGTAAGTTAGAAATGCTACCGTGGTGGAATATCATTTTAACTTTGATCAAAAAATCAAAACAAACATTTACGATGGACGTAGACTATCTCTTTAAAACTGTGGCATACGATTCAAGATGCTTTGCTTTACTTAAAACTGCGGTTCTGTGAGCAGAAAAATTTGGTAGTTTGTAGATATTGTTGAATCCAGCGATAAAGAATGCAGCTTATCGTTATCATTATTAATATTTAAAAAAAATATTGCTAAACTTCTATTGATTATATAACTAAATTGTATAGTTAAAATAAACATAATTTATAATTTTAAAATAGCGAAAATTTATCTAGTTTCTTATGGAACTAGAGCAATTAGACAAACATAATGTTAAATAAAAACCAATAAAATTATTTATTTATTGAATCAACCAATTGTCGAAAGATGACACGATTCATTTCCACAAATTCACATTCCATGTCCATGTTTTTATTTCGAAGGTAGGCTTAAACAGTAAACAGGATTTAACCCCTTAACGATCGGTAAATTTTCAAGAAAACGGTCATAAAAGTGCCGATTTTTTTTATCGGTGCTATTTGATTAGTGCTGACATCTAGTTTAAAATTAACTAACCATCTACAATTACCTTAAAAATATCCTGGTACTGCAATCTGGTGTATAAAATGAGAAATAAAATGTTTTACGGGCAAAATAAATGAATAAGTTTTATTCTTATTGTCGCGTTACTACTGAACACTCCAGCCCGGAAATATCACGGGAACGAGAAATAGAGGGCGAAACCTCACCCCGTCATTTTCACGGGAACAAGAAGGAAGGGTTTAAAAGCTATAAACAGCGTGCTTGTAGCTCTGTCTTTGTAGCGTAAATCTCGCCAACATAACGTAAAGATACGCAGCATCTAAAATAAACGCGAGCATGCGAAGTTGCTTTAATCTTACGTACAGGAGCGTACAAAAACTAACGTAAAAGTGCGAAATCTCCCTCTATTGTCCAAATAAAATTATGTTGCGCTAAATTTCTAATTTCTATCTTAAAATGTGATCAAGACGTTACTCACGAGCTATTAAATTTCAAAGTGGCCGGATCCCGCTATTGGTTGAAAATTTCATCGTTTCTTGTGGCAAGGGAGAGGATGTGTATCGGCTGGTGTTCACTTGACTTTTGCTTCAGATTTCGTTTTCACTTGTGCTCTGGATTTATTTTATTCTTGTAAATATTTATGCAATATTAGTATTAAATTTTATTTTCGTGACTTCGACTCTAATAGAAATTATCACAAAATTGTGCGAATTATAAAGAATACTTTTATTTTGAGCAATTTTAATAATTAAGAAAAATATTTATTTTGTCATATGCATTATACATTATATCATTTATAATGCTGTCTATAGTGGCAGCATTTATATTTATTACCTTTATTGCTCCATACACTTTATTTAATAATGAGCTTCAATTTCAAATATTGCGCTCTTGCCTCTTTAAGGTAAATAAATTATACAACGAGGATAATAGATTGTTAACACATTTATTCGCAAAAATATTGTATAATTTATGTCGTTTTAACAAGCTAGTATTCAAGCTTAAGTTTTGAAAAAAAATATAGTTTTATTTCCTTTTAGTATTATTATTACTTCTAATAATAATGTTAATGCTAACTTTAATGAAGTTAAACTGTTTTGGGCTTATCTAGAATCTATTGTATGCCTTAAATCCTATATAGCTTAGAATGCTCTTTCAAACTCGGTAATAAAGCTAGAAATGTTATAGTAGCAAACTTTTTCACTAGTCTTATTTTATAAAATATACTTGCTTTTTTCAAAATAAATGTATATAGATATCATTTCTTATTGTTTATTTAAATATTTTACTTTATCACAGTACGCATCACAGAGGATATTATTTTTTAAAAGAAAACTAGAATTTTAACGAAAAAGGTTAAGCAGTACTCAAGGAAAAAAAAATCATTATTTTGCAGTTGTGCCGATAACAACCTCGAAAAAACAAAACAAAAACAGTTATTATACATTGTATCTTCTTTCAAGTTTCTCAAAATTGATTTAAACTCTTTCTTTTAACAATTAAGAAAAATATTTCGATGGTCATATTCAATTAAAAATAACCTCACTTTACTTAAAAAACATAATTTTCTAATTAAGAATATGTTATGAATGTTATCAATAACAAGGAAGCAACAAGTAAAGATATTTCAAGCCTAACGCTAGAATTTTTTTTAGAAAAAAAATTATAGAATATATTAACGATCAATTTGTCGCATAATTGTAAATGGTTAAGGTTCCATTGGCTTTGATTTATCTCGAGATATATTCAAGGTTCTACTAAATGTAACACACATGTATGTCTTGACACACATGTACACACACTTGTAACACACATGTACACTTATATCTTGTATCAGATTTAAAGAATAAGGAGGTGAATGTATTGTCACAAGTATAGCATAAATGTTTGTGCAACATTTATGCAACAGCAGCTTTGTGCTACAGCAGCAAAACAGAACAAAATGCCCCTGACCTAGATTTCAGAAAATAAATTCTAACAATTTATTTAATGACCAATCTAACAGCCTACTCTTTGATATTCAGTCTCTTTTAATTTAAGCATTATGCAGCATCATTCAGACTCCAAAAATTTGTTTCTAGAATCTTCCAGAAAATATAGCAATTTTCAGCACTCAATTACAGTATGAATTACCAGCTAGCACACTGAAAATCACAGGCCATGAAACCTCTAACGGTTCACAAGAGGCTCGCAAATCAGACCACTATTGCAGTCACAAGTAGACTGATGTTCTCTATACTCTCTCTGAGGCACACTCCCATTTATAAAGCCTTGGCGACAAAACCCGTAAATTTTCAACATGATTCAAGACGATTCTCGTCTAACTCCGTAAATATTAGTCCTATTTCTTCGAAATTCGAATTTTCCAGAACTATCACTATATCGCCAAAATGATCGCCAAATATAGCAAAATTATCGCGTTTATTATCATAATATTATATATACTGGGAATCCCATTCCTCTCTAACCTGTTTTTTTTTGTTATCTCTTCCTTTTCTTTTGTTTTACTTTATAATTTTTTTGTGATTTTTTAAAAGTTTTTTTTAATACCTGATTAGTAAACCTCTTTTTCCCTTGTTGTAACTTGTTCATTAATTTCTTCAGCATCTCTGTGCTTCCCTATATCATTCTGTATTTAGACGCTAAAATTCTGTTATTTTATATACTATTAAGACTATAAAATAAGGATAATGCCAGCTTTAGAAATGAAAATTCAAAAGCAAAACAAACGTGACATGCACATAATATCTGTTCATCAAGCAATTGAACAAAAAATTGTCACATGTAGAATAGTACCTCTAACACACACCTAAAGAAGTAGGATGGCACCTCTAAACAAACACATAAGTTGTTTGAAATGATGTCCCGAAAAACTTCGCCTGTCAGGGTTCTTATTTGAACACGTAAATCTGTTTCAGGAAGCAAGTATAATTTCACCAAAAACGAGCAGTTCTGCACCATTGAATCGGTGATGTTCAATGATATTGTCTTGGTGATAACGGGATCTCGTTCCTCCTGTAAATGTTTGACGTGAATCAGATTGAAGTTTAACCTGGATTTGGACAAGATTGTTTTTATGGGGATGGGGATGGCAATTAAAAACAATCTTGGATCATACTCAATCTCTGTATATATGTCCGTCCAGATTGCATGCCCTTTATACCAGGCTAAACACCAACAACAGTGCGTTACCTTGAATAGCACATCTCACAGGCTTGTGAATATGAAGGTCTCCAAACTGTGGTGCACGCGGTTGAATGAAAACAGACAAATCTGATGCTGTGCTGCGTCTGCTTGGTACGGCAGCAAAAAACCAATCGTGTTTTGACTTTGTAACTAGACGACGACCAGTGCTGTAACACCAACTGGTGTTTCCATTCTCTTTACTATCAAAGCTTAGATATGTTCCAAGATGTTTATCAGCCAACTACGTATGATCACTTCCACTTGACTGATAATAGTACCTCGTAAAGAATTCGTCTATATGTACCCTCTCCGTCGTAGCTTATGGCACACTGCAGATTGCATGATGCTTGGGGAACTACACAGCTTCTCTGCCGCCAATCCTCGTTTACACTTTTCTCATTCTCTCCTCACAGTGCCATCCTGTCGGCATCATTTGGCGGATCCTTGTAACTTGTAACACAAACTTATTATTTCTGGAGATATGTATGATAATCCGCTGAGTGGAATTTTTATGAGCGAGTACCAATTTAGCGAGTTTAATGTATGGACATGAGTTTAAAATTAAAGCTAAATTATGTTTAATTATTTAGCTTATCGGCTTAGGATTATACAAGATAAAACTTATTTTTGATAGAAACGACTGCTTTACTGTGAGAAATAAAGATGACTATGAAACAATTGTTTGAGAGAGGTTGACGAGGGCTGGTGAGCTGAATGAGAACGGGATTCCGCATCGAAGTATTGCAATCAAAGTGCTTCAATTTGTTGCTGTTGTTGTAGTGTCCATGAATATGGGTTGTTCTCTAGATACCAGTAAAGGAGTGGTTTTACATATTTTGTAACACATATAAATAAATCTATGTTTTTTTCTAATATTGAACTGAATTCAGAATTATTTTTATTTCGCAAGTTCATTTAGCAATATAATATTTTTGCTTCTTGTAGAATTAATCATATTGTCTTATTTTTAAAATTATAAATTATAATTTCTTTTCGATGACATTATAATTTATTAATATATTTATTAGATATTCTAATTATGATACAATTTTTTTATAAGCGGTAATACACTAGAATTCCTCCTCGCCAATTTTTATATTGATAACAAGCAGCGCGTAGGTAAGCAGAGCTCCAATGAAAGTTAGTATCTGTCCTCTTCTAAATGGGATAAGGTTGCAAGCAGACATTTCAAAACAATCTTTCCATACAGCAGCTTTCAAACCTTTCAAAACAGTTTTGTCAATGTTGGCATCCTGTAATAATCTTTCATACATCGTTTCAAATTCTTTTTTCACATTTTTCACTTTTAAATGAACTTCAGATGCTGTTACCAACAAGTATCCTAAAGATATTCCAGAAAATGTGGCATTGTATGCAGTTATTATCATAGCTATGGGCACCATATTTAAAGAAAAGATAAAAACCCAAACTAAGCAAAAGCAAATATTTAAGAAAGATATTAGGCGACACATAAATGCTGGAACAGAAAGGGCGTCGTTTATTTCTTCAAAGAGCCTCATCATATCAAAGAAGATCTGAATGACATTCATAGTTGGAACGCTCTCTTCAAACTGCATGATTTGAATTTTGTATAGTGTTGTTAATTTGCTGCAATCCCTGTACAATGTTCCCACTGTTAAAGTTATTAATGAAGGATATCCGGCAGTCAGCAAATAATTTCCAAAATAACGAAGTAAACTGATGATGTTGTAAATCATAATTGATTCAGATATTTTACTATAACTCCAATGCATTAAATAGCTTTTGTCTGTCAGGTTAGCTAAAATTAAAATAGATGCCACAGGGAATACTACTGATAAACCAAGTAGAATTAAACTGGCATTTAACCAAGCAGCTTTATTAATATAGCTGGAATAATACTTGCATCTGGTATCATGAAGCTTTACCAATATTTTTCGAATTTGCAAAGAGCGTTTCCTCATAGAAAACCATAGAGCGTAAGAAATAGTACTGTAAGTAACAGAGCAACTCATATATTTAAATAGAGATGGCATCGAAATAAGTAGCTCAATGTTTAAATAAACGAATTGAAAATAAACGAGAGTAAAGTAGGTAATAAAGAAATACGATTCAAATATTTCTGCGCAAGATTTCAAACGTGATCTTCTATCATCATTCATAACGTGAGTACCGAAAACACGTAACGTTTTCCATAAGAAACCATGATTTCGAAGACAATCATCTGTTTCCTTGTGAGAAAATTTCTCTTTAACTTTGGAAAGTCGCGGATTTATGGTTGTGTTTTCTTTGTAATATACGAGGTCGAACATTGTAAATAAACTGTTTTATAGAATCTTTATTTAATATGAATTTAAATATTGCACGAGAAGCTTTGGTTTTTGGAAATTTTATTTGTGAGACAACAATATAGGCTACGAGAATTATAAGTTAGCTTCTTGTTTTTATTATTATTATTATTTTTAATATACGAGACCGCGCATTGTTTATTCTCTTCTTTAAGTACCTTTATTCATTCGGAAATCTGATATTTCACAAGAATTATTGATCAGAACATGTAATAAAAAGAGTTCTCGAACATAATTGAATTGATAGCCTACCTTAACTGCAATATGGCTGATTAATCAGCACAAAATCCATAAAAATAGATTGATAACTTTAATAAGAATATTTTGTTCCACACTGAAGCAGTTTGGGCTGAAGAGTGAATAGAAGGGCTAGGTGAAGAGACTCTCCGAGCTTCTGATTTCAGTAAGAGACGTCACGGCGATGCATCATCAACGCTTCAATACAAACAGCTTCGTATGTAATTAGTATTCTTTTTTTAAAAACTTATTTCAAAACGCTCATTGTTTCCCATAATTTTTATTTTGAGGCAATTTCCTTCTCATATGGTTGCAAGAATTTAACAGTAGTTGTAAATTTTCAGCTTGCGTGATAGCGATCGGCAAGAATTATTATAAAACACAAAATGACAAAAAGTAATTTTCCATGTTTCATTTCAGAAAGTATAAAGGTGACATCAAATGAATTATAAAATGTACTAGAAGAATTTATCCTGCTTTGGGAGAATAAAACAGTATTATGCTTTTAGGTTTTTCGTTTAGACGTTTAAGAGCTTTTATTAGAATTTCCCCATTGAAATCGATAGCATCTCGTAACTTTAAACAGAAACGAAGAAAATAAAGATTGAACTTCAAAAATAAAAGTTTTAATGCTTAAAAATTCTTCCAATTTCATAATGTATTTTTCAGTGTTATTACTCAAAATATTTGTGTGCTTTGGTTACAACGCCTTAATTTTAAATATTTATAAGCAAGTGTAATATTTCCGCTATTATGTGCCAAAAGATTATTTTTGTTAGTATTTATCTTTGAAGGTTTTCGTTTCCTAAAGATAATGTATAAAAAAAAATTAGACACACCAATTAATAAACTATTGCTATCGAACAATGTAATTATAAAAGTATCCTTATATGCTTTCTTTTATATAACAGCAAAAATTAAAATAAAAAATTAGAAAACGATCATGAAACGATGACGACAACTATTGAGAAATTTTCAACCTTATTTTTTAATACTAAAAGAAATACAAGCAAATGTATGAATACTCTACTTTTGAACAGAAATGATTTGTTAACAGTGTAAAGTCAGACATTTATTATCAGAAAATTGTCGAACATTCAGCTCATTTTTTACAGAGAGTATAAACAGCTAAGTTTTCAAATCCCTTAGTGGTGATTTTCGAGATCTGTGTGTGGTGTGACGTCATGAGGTGGGACCTAAGGAATGAACCAGCTCTTCTCTATCTTTAGCCCTGGGAAGCAGTAATTTCGTAACAGTCAAAACAGGAAAGAAATCTGTTGTATCGAAAAGTTAAAAGAGTGTTTATTGAATTGACTTACATTGAAATTACTTACAAATTAAAATTGACTTACATTGAATTTAGTAAAAATATAAATTTATAAAACAGAAACAAGTTAATAAAAAACAAACAGACGAAGAAAATTTACTTAATAGCAACCTATGGTTTGCAAAAAAGAAGAAAAAAAATTAATTATGTATTTTCAGAAAATTTTGTTACCATTTATGTTCTTATTTTTATCTTCAAATGTCTTATGTTATCATTTTTATCTCTGTCTATGGAATGTCAGTTTTGATAGAAATATTTGTAATTAAACTGAGAAAAAAAAGGTGTGATCAAAAGTAGCAGAATATGATAAAATTTGCTGTTTTTCCAGCTCTACAGGAATGCTAAAAACCTCGGCAATTTTTACAGAAGCGCTTTGTTAATGATTTTGGTAAAAATAACAATGAAATATATGGTTTTATAATCCGTGATAAAATGTAGTAAATGTAGTCAAGTTTGGCAATTTTGTTATAATACTTTAGATTATAATATGAAAAAAAAATTCATTCAATTAAATTTACTTTTCAGTTTTGCTTTACTAAATGTGTAATAATAAGGACTAAAATTTTGAAAACCACAATTTCCGGTAAACCATTACCGCAAGAACGGAGCAAATGAATATTTTAAATACTGTATGTTTAGGATTTTACTACCAGAAATTCTTTTTTCTTTTTGTTTTAAAAGAAATGTTATTATCATACCGTTTGACCAAAGTAATTCAATTCACGTCTCCAAGAATGCAAAAATGTTAGAACGATATACCTAACAACCATACGTAACTAAGCACTAAGGTGAAGGTAAAAACAATGAATTTATGGTGACCTCAATAAATTAGTTTCTAAACATGGTTTAAGCTAAAAAAAGAGCATAATTTCATTCGAATTAAAATGTGCTTGTAGAATAAATTACAATATACAGGCGCTGAGCCCTGGTGACTCAAGGGTTAGACCGTTCGCTTTCCAATCAGGTGAACCGGGCTCGAATCACAGCGATGGATGATCGATACGAATTCCGCACCCGGCTCGAACCAGCCACAGTGGTGACATAAATATATCCTCAGTGGTAGACAGATCATGGGTTAGACTCCCCTTGCCATCAGACTAACCGTGGGAGGTTTTCGTGGCTTTCCTCACCATGTAACGCAAATACTGGTTGGTTCCTTCAAAAAAATCTTCCCTAAATGCAAATTTCTCCCAAAACTTCGTCCAAGAGTTGCCTTATGTTCTGGATTGGGTTCAAAATTGCAAAGCAATGGAGTTGAACATTAGTAGCTGTAAACCCAAAAATTGGGTAGGCTGTTCAACCACGTTTATAAAATAAAATACACATTTTTTCATATTTCTCAAAGAATATGTAGAGAATTATTTTAAAACTTCAGAATTTTTTAGATCATGCGATTTCTAATACATATCAACAAAGTTCAAACCTTTTGGGGGTTTGTAAGACCGGCAATAAATTACGAACGAAAAAAAAATGTTTTTGAACAATCTATTTCAAAACACATAGAGATACGGTTGCATTGCAACTCATGTCAATTACTTTAATTATCATATCAAATAATTCTACAAAATCTCGTAAATCTAGCTTAAATGTCTCCGAAAATACGAAAATTTTCATAAAATAATTTTTTCGACTTGAGTTTCTTTACTGCAGAAATATTCAATAAAATTAAACAAAGTTTTTAGAGTAATTTTTAGTTTATAATAAAAATATCATTTCAAAATGTGAAAACAATTCGTTTGAAATTGAGCAATCTATCCGTATCTGTAGTAATAATGCGCTTGTGCAAAAGGCATTAAAAAAAATTTTTTCTTTCGTAATTTTGGCTTGAATCGATTTGATAACTTGAAAAAAGTCTGATTTGAATATCATGAAAATTTAAAAAGTTTCTCACAATTTTCTAAGTAGTTTTTGTTAATTTAGGAAGAAAGCTTCAAATCGTAATGGGGTTTCCACAAATTAAATTTTGTACTATTAAACAAGATTTAATAAAAATGACATCAGCATTATATGTCGGCATTATGTGGGACCACGCCTTATTAAATTATGTTTTATTTCCCAATACCATCATGTTTTGTTGTTCAGACCATCATTTTAGGGTATTATCATTTATTATGAAATTATTTTTTCTGACCTAAAATGAAATTTGTGAAAAAAACCCTTATCCATTAGATTAGAGCTTTTCAATAAAAAAAAAATAGAAGTCATTTAGAAATTTGCTGAAAGCTTTTTACATTTTCACTATATTTAAATTGGTCTCTTTTCATAAGTTACATAACAACACTCTAAACAAAATTATTTTTAAAAAAATTTTTATATTTTCCGAGCATGCACATTATGAAAGGAATAAGGACTTTAAATACTCATATCTTGTGAAATTTTCAGAGAATTCTTTTTCAAATTTTAAAATAATATTTTTATTATTAATTTAAAATTACTCTAAAAATTTTATTTTATTTTATTGAATATTTCTGCAGTTATAGTAAGAAAGTTAAATCAAAAAAATTAATTCTTTTAATAAAAATACCCATATCTTAATGAACATTTGAGCTAGGTTTACGAAATTTTGTGCAGTTATTTTATAAGATGATCAACGTAGTTGACATGAGTTACTAGCTTATCGCAGTATATTTTTGACATTGGGCGTCAAAAAATATTCTTTTTCGTTCGTATTATATTAATGGTCCCTCAAAACGCTAAGAGCTTTAAAATTTATTGATATGTATGAGAAATCGCATGACCATGAAAAAATGAATTAGTATAGAAGTGTTTTCATTATTTTAACCAACCGCTGTAGCTATTAATAATATTCTTTTTAATTCAATGATATACATTAGAAAAATTATATGACTCTATCAGTGACATTGTCTTCGTAATAATTGTTCTAAATGAACTTTTTTTTACAATGTTTTATAAATATTTCTGGACATTTTCAAAACTTATAACATCTATTTTATATATGAATGAAACCAGTCCCAAATAATAATCATGGTAAAAAAAATAATCAGATGCCGTTTTTTAATTTTTGTGAGGATCATTTCTAAAATATCTTTTAGCTGGTGACATTTTTAAATCACCAATAAACTTTACAATTACGAAACATATAACAAAAAGAGAAGCACATTTTCAACTTGCGGTTCACTATAAGGAAAATGAGAGTTTTTTGTTTGGCGCACTAGATTTAAAAATTCCTTTTTTTTGGGGGGGGGGGGTTCTCAAATTTTTTTTTTAGTGGGGTTTACTCTTTTCAGCCATGTCAATTATATCTTCATCTCAAAATTTTAAAACAGCACAATCAACTTCACTTAATCAACAGATTCCCCATTTTCCCCTTTTTTCTGATTTTATTAAGTGCTAACAAAATTAACTGGGAAATTTTTTTTAGCGAAAAGTGCTCTAAGCGAAGTTAAATTGAATAAAAAAGTTAAACTTATAAAATCCAAAATGGTTTACACCGGCTATCATAAATTGAGGAAGAAAAATCACAAAAAATGACCACAACTCAAAAAGTTGCTCGTAGAGTTTAATGAAATTGGCACACATTATTGCGCACATAATAAAGTATAAAATAACATCAAAATTATTAAACAAACACTTATCGTGTTACAGAAATTAGCTTAGGTATGAGATGAGTAAATCAGATGTTTCAGTTTAGAATCGAAAAAGTACTTTCAATATGGAGCATGATCATATCTTACAGCAATACAGACGATACAGTAATGTGTAATGTTTTCAATTATAGGGTCTCCTAGTTCCGTTGGAAATGAGCAACCATTGTTCTTGCAAAACCTTTGAAAGCATAGCAAGGGTTTAGAGAGGAGGAATGAGAGCCCCTACACATCATCCTAAAGCATCCCAAACATGCTCTTATGGATTCAAGTCCGATGATCGAGCTGGAAACTCCATGCGCTGAATTAATTTCTGTTGAAGATAATCATCAGTAGTAGGCCACGCACTGGAGGGGACGGAAGTGACGTCATCATGGAAAGTCAATGGGTGCTTATTTCTGCCTCAACCGGAAGTTGCTTATTTCTGCCCGCCTATAACCGGAAGTTGTCTATTTCTGCCCACCTACAAACCGGAAGTTGCTTATTTCTGCCCACTTGCTTATTTCTGCCCGCTTGCTTATTTCTGCCCGTCTGAAAATCGAAACTTCGTCTGCAGCGTCATGGGGAGCTTATTTCTTTTTTTCTTAAGCCTAATATATTTTTAGTTTCGGTTTCTGTTTTTAATTTAGTTTCGTTTTTTTAAATATTATTTAATTTATTAGTTTTTTGAGGGTGGCAACACTTATTATTTTTAATATTAGTTTTTAAGGATGGCAACACTTAGAAACTTTGTTATTTGGGGAGATATTGTGTATTATGAAGTTATAACGTCATCTTTTATTACATAACACATAAATGATATCATGCTTTTGATCTAGTGGCGCCATCTATGTAGGAATAAAATGACTTTAAATCTATTTTAATATTTAAATCTGTTTTAATATTATTTATTAAATATAATTAAGGCTGAGGATCGAACTC
>NC_092213.1:9082148-9092997 GCF_043381705.1 Parasteatoda tepidariorum
CACATAGATGGCGCCACTAGATCAAAAGCATGATATCATTTATGTGTTATGTAATAAAAGATGACGTCATAACTTCATAATACACAATTTCTCCCCCAAATAACAAAGTTTCTAAATGTTGCCATCCTTAAAAACTATTATTAAAATAATAAGTGTAGCCACCCTCAAAAAAAACTAATAAATTAAATAATATTTTAAAAAACGAAACTAAATTAAAAACAGAAACCGAAACTAAAAATATATTAGGCTTAAGAAAAAAAGAAATAAGCTCCCCATGACGCTGCAGACGAAGTTTCGATTTTCAGGCGGGCAGAAATAAGCAAGCGGGCAGAAATAAGCAACTTCCGGTTTGTAGGTGGGCAGAAATAGACAACTTCCGGTTATAGGCGGGCAGAAATAAGCAACTTCCGGTTGAGGCAGAAATAAGCACCCATTGACTTTCCATGATGACGTCACTTCCGTCCCCTCCAGTGCGTGGCCTACTACTATCATCCACGATACGAGCCCTATGTTGGATTGCGTTACCATCCAGTGGAGCAAAATCATCACCTATTGTACCTACACAAGGGCACACATAAGTATGAAGGATATTATCTCTATAAACGTGAGCGCAAACGCTTATACGAAGAAAGGCGTACAGGTCTGTGCATCCACCCAAAGAGATACCACCTACAGTCACTCGAAAAAATATTTTTTCGAGTGACTGTAACACACAGACACTGCCTCCTTGGTATGTATCTCCTTCACGGTTGTGTGATGGATAATATCAGATTCTAATTTCTCTCCAACTGTAACAACGCCTACTATGACGTTGGAGGTTGAACTTAGCCTCATCTATGAAGTGAACAGACATTGGTCAGTTGTCCAGTGTGCATGTTGTTGCATTCACCTCAAGCGTTCTGTTCTAAGGCACGACGAGAGTGAAGCAAATGGTGGATCCACCTTGCAAAAAAAGCCACGTTCGTGAAGACTTTTACGCGTTGTAGTCACGGACACCAATCTTCCGTGAACACCAATCAATCCAGTAGCATTTAGTCGTCCTTGGCTGGATCTTCTGGATACTTAACCTGTGGTTAGAATTTTGTTACTAAAGTCTATGAATAACAGAACGATTTACATTTTGAATGAATGAGTTGCGCCTGATTTTGGGTGTTCTGTCTTGATAAAATTTTATATGCATTTTTATTAAATACACAAGTGGGCGACCTTTGTGCTAGAATACGAACTGATTTTAGCACAAAGACATTTGATTTAGATTCTTAAGAGTCCTTATTTTCAAAAATTCCTAACTGTTGGTCAATGACCTACCCAGCGTTCCTTATCTTTCTCCTGTTTGGAAATCTATGATTAAACCTAACTAACCCCCCTTTTTTGTTCCTTGCTTCCTATTCGTCGTGATCCATTCACCCTTCCCTCCTATTGGCCGTTGCTCTACCCCCCCCCTTGTGACGTCACCTTTCACTATATATTTACCCTGTTTTTTCTCATTTCTTTTTGTTGCACCGATGAAGGTTGCCCTTTGAGCGTCCGAAACAGCTGTCTGCATTTATAAATATTTTTTGTGCTCTTAAACGTTGTTTACCTTAGTATGCATTTTTATTGTTTGCAGAAATGGTGGAGGGGGATTTCAAATTTAGGGGGATGTTCCTATCAACCTTGAGCCTGGAGGGGGAGGAACACTCCTAAGAATACTGCATTCGATTGCCCAAGACGAATGTTTAGAAATTATCTAAACTTATTAAATTATCTATCAGAGGAACTGCTTGCGCATGCGTGAGTCACACTTATATGCAATCGCATATGCGAAACGCAGTGTTAATGATCCATAAACATAGATGTGACTTTGACTTACATCTCCGAATTCTCATTTGCGAATATTTCACATACAGTGAGAATGGTCTTCTACTCGGCAATGGGGTTTCTTAATTTCGCAGTTCTCAGTTTCTTAGTAACACAAAAATAAGCTTTAAAGTTGAGTAAAATAATAAAAAAAATTTAGCCGGTAACCGTTGGTTTGCAGAAAGGCTTGTGTTTTTAGTGAAGAATTTGTCAACTGAAGATTTTTATAATTTTCTAAAGGCTTAAAACAACTACAAAATGACCACATCGTAAGTTATTATGGCTAACGAAACTATACAAAAAATTGTTAAAATTTTTTAAAATATTGTATTTATAAACATGCTTCAATCTGCGTAGTGCAAAGACTACATTATCATTACTTTTTTGAAACTTTATATTGTCTTAAATAACTGGTTGTTGCGCAAATTGTTTTATGAAATTGTTAAAGATTGCAATTTAAATATCTGTGATTTTATAACAGAAATAAGCCTGTGATTTTATAACAGCCGTAGCAGAATAATTTTATTCATAATGTTTTGCATTTTAGTGACCATAATGTTGTAATGTTTTAACTAATCATGTCACTTTTCTTTTTCTGTATTAGATTTATCAACATATTATGAGATTAAATTTCTTAATTCTTGCAATGAGATTAACATTATTTTCATATTTTAAAATTTATGTTATAGGACACTTGAGTTCTTTGTAATAAAAATGTTGCATTGGAATGCTTGTTAGTGTTGATTTTTTTAAATTTAAGACCTGAAGTATTCTTTTCGTTATATTTCTTCTGTATCAAAAGATAACGTTTTACTTTTTCTGTTCTTTTGTATAGGTATTTAATATTGATAGCTTATTTTAAGCCTAGTTTATAAATCTGACATAGTGTGCTTTGCTAAATAATTGTTAAAAGCTGTTAATTTACAAAATTTTAGTAATCCTGTTTTTTCAAATCATGATTTAAAATCCCTTATTGCAATCTATTTACGAAATATAAAAATGTATTTCGTAGTTTCACGATTTTATATCAGAAATCTTGTTTTGTATTCACATTATTTTTAAAGCCACTATTATGATTAGTGTTCAAGTGATTTTAAAACTATTCATCAGAATTCATATTCATGTCTTAAAATCAAACATTGAGATTCGTATAATGTGATTTAAAAATAAAATATCAAAATTAGTATTAAAACAATTTTAAAATCAAATGTCAAGATTCGTACTCACGAGATTTCAAAATCAAACATAGAGATTCGTATTATTTGGATTTTAAAATCAAACATCGAGATTCATATTCATGTGCTTTTAAAGTTAAATGTTAAGAACCGTATTCGCGTGATTTGAAAATTAGACATTGAGATTCATATTCACATAATTTAAATAAATAAAATCATGCATTGATATTTTTTTTGAAACATAGATAACTTCTGTGGATAAATGCTTTCTGCATTCACTTTTTTCTTGTTCCAATTTAAGGCATTTTCGTATTTTTTCAATTATTTAATTAATTTTTGTGCACATGGCAATTTTATATTTCTATATATATATATTTTGTCGATTTTTCACTAAATTCATCCCAGTGGTGTGAATCAATATCATGTTTTTTAATAGATTAAGTCTTGCATTCCACTGCTGTTTGTCACCGAGATTTGGGTATTTTTTTTTTACTCAGGTTTTAATTCAAAATCTTCTGTCTTTAGTCAGAGAAAAAGTAAACCATTGAAATCTGCTCATTTTTAAAACCTTATTTTTGCATTTTGGAGTTAGCATTCTATAGTGCGCATATGAGAAACTCTACGACTGATATGAAAATCAACAAATTATCTGCCGTCAACTGTCGGTGGTAAACAAGATAACATTTCTTTAATTTTACTAAGGAGCAGTGTTACATTTATGATGACATAATTTGTTTTATAGATAAGTAATTAGCAATATGTTTTTTTTTTTTAATTGTACGTTTTTTCATGTGATTAGCTCATTCGTTCATCATAATTTTGTTTGCAAAAATCAGATTACTGAAATATGTTTTATTTCATTCAATTTTGTATTAAAAGTTACTAAATTTATGAAACAACAAGCTGATAATTTCTAAGAACAAATTTCGTTTGGTAATTGCAGAGAAATCGTTAGGTAATAATAAGATGTGAAGATAAAGACTATAAATACAGGTTTTTTTTGAAGTCTGCCAGATCTGAAAAAGCCCACTGAGCTTTTCTGGGCTGGGGGCACCTCTGTGAACTTAGATTCTTATGCTGATTGTTAAGCAATCGTATTGACCATTTTTAATTTCTTCCATTTCGTACAGTTCCTTGCGATCACTGGGAAGAAATAGGTTTCTTCCAGACAAAATGAAAACCCTACTTACAGTATTTAAAATATTAAACTTACGATTCTTTTAGATATTTATTGTGTTTATTATTCAATACTTTTACATTTTACTTCCTTGTTACATATGATTATACTTATTAACATTAACTATTTTTTCTTTAGGTAAGGAATAAGTTAGTGTGAGCAACTTTGTGAATTTGTTAAAAAAGTTCACTAAATAAAATTTTTCTATTTTTTTCTCAAAAACTTACATGTTCATACCAGCCAAGACTCCTGTATTTCACAACTATCTCCTGTTAACTTGTATATTCTCAAATTTTTTCGTATTTGTTAAAGAAATGTAAAAAACATTTTGGTGATAAAATATCCACTGATGGCAAAAATACTTTTATTCCTTAACAGATATTGCTATTACGATAACTGCAGTATGTTGATGGTTAATAATTTAGGGCAAGCCATGATGGCTCTGGGGATAGTGTTCGCCTTTCAATCAGGTGAACCGTGCTTAAATCCCAGTGATGACTGGTCGATACGAATTCCGGTTGTTTCTAGACGTATCCACTCCATGTAACTCAAATGCATGTTAGTTCCATCAAAAAGTCGTTCATAAAGGCAAATTTCTCCTGATACTTGGTCCACGAGTTCCTTTGTGTTCTGGATTGCAGTTCAAAATTGATTGTTGTAAACCCAAAATTGGGTAGGCTGTTGAACGACAGTTATAAAATAAAATAGTTTAAGTAATTATAAATAATGGTTTAATAAAGTCTTTAAGATTTGTATACATATTTTTTATTTCTCTAAATGTAAGTGCTTATATTTCCAATTTTGATTTTTTCATTTTGACTTACATTATTATGCCTGATGTATCAAAACTTTACTCATAGCTTAAAAAATGTTGCTGGTAAAACCTCAGTTATTTAATTTCTCCTATTAGTCTTGAATGGTAGAATGGAAAAGTAATTTATGTATGTACTAGTTTTATATGTACGGTAGTGTTGATTTCTCTAAAAATTTTTAGTCCGCTGAATGATTTGCTCTATTGGCGATTTGTTTATGTTATCTATTATCATTGAATTATTTATTGTTACATTGCTACCTATTATTATAGAAATTGCTTAATTTCTTTTTTGTTTTAGATTGTTACAAAAACCTAAGTCAGAAATGACACCAGAAGAACTTGCTAAACGAGAAGAAGAAGAGTTCAATACTGGTCCTCTGTCTGTTTTGACTCAATCTGTGAAAAATAACACTCAAGTTTTGATAAATTGCAGAAATAATAAAAAGCTGCTTGGCAGAGTAAAAGCATTTGACAGGTATTTTATACATTATAAACTATTATTCAGAAAATATAGGTTGATTTTTTTAATAGCAATTACAGTCGAACCCCGATTAACCGAGGCAGTAACGAAGTCTAAATTTTTTTTCTTTCTCCTCTCCAAAATGAGCTTGGAAGAAATTATACACATATTAGTTCGTTGTCTGTGTTACAGGCACTTATTTCCCACAAAAGCACTCAACTTCCATGAAATATTACACCCTGAGAAGACAACATCCATGAATTCTTTGTTAACAGTGGTCATGTGACTTGTAAGTTTAATCATGTAAATTTTAAAAATACAATATTTTCTTGAGATTTGTGTTATTTTTGAAAATGCGTCTAATTAAGTAAAAAAAATTCCATTTTACTTTTTAAAATTTACTACTAGAGTTGATTCCCTTTTTAAGTCTTTTTAGCTGTGAATCATAAGTTCATATATGTTTATTTTTATCATTTAAAAAACGTTCTGTTGTTTTTTACTTTAAAAGTAGTTAAATTCGCTAGCACGGATGGTTTTTATACATGATTCCTATTAACCGAGATTTCCGATATCCGAGGTACTAGCGGTCCCAATTAGCTCGGACAATCGAGGTCTTACTGTATTGTGTTATGTTAGCATGAATGCCACTCTTCAGTTCTTGGGACTGAAATCAGTTAAGGGACTAAATTCCATCAATTAATATCTTTTACCCAATTCTTTTTTAAATGAAATTTTCTTTTATTTTTCCTAAAAAATAAATTTTAATGAAAACATTATTTTTTATATTTATTGCTAAATGATCAAGTCATTATGTTACACCGCAATGAAAGAATAAGATTGAATAAACTTCCACATTTGCTTGTGTAAATAAATTTTGTATTATAGTTGAATATACATCTGATTTAGTTTGCACTTCCCAATGTTTTGAAATGCCGTCCAAAGTTAAATTATGTAATGTTGTTATGTTTTTCATTTAATCTAAATATCTATTTTGTTTTTGTATAAATTTTGTTCATTTTTGAAAAATAACTAAGTGAGCATTAATGGACTACATTTTTGAATCTTGCTTTGTTAATCAGTGTATATGTACTTTATTTATTCATATTTTTGAAATATATTTTATCACTGTTAAACTTCTGTTACTAATCAGAAATTTTTCACGTTGAATCTAGGTTTTATTTTATCTAGGTTTTATTTTATATTTATTCTAACTATAATTGTAATTATCCTTTTTTTTTTCCTTCTTTGGTATTATAAATGTTGTATAATTCTCTCAAAATATTGCACAATTGCACAGCCGCTCATTTGTTTTATTTAATTTATTGTATGTTATCAATAATTTTTTTAGTTTTTATTCTCCAGTGTTTAATCATTTAAAATTTTCAAACTATCTAATTATGCATAAGTTTTTAAGCTTGAATGGTTTCTGGATTTTCAATTTGAATAGTTGATAGTTTTTCTTATTTTATTTGTGTGTTTTGCAGTTATTAATTTTGTTAAAACATGTTTTTATTTAGACCATGTACTGAATAATTCAAATATTCAGTTAGAGCTTAAAAGCTCCATTATTTTATCTAACACTGATAGAAACTTTTTTTTTCTTAATGTGAAGAATATTTTAATAGTTTATTAGGTAAATAATATGTATTTGCCATTGTTTTTTTCCCCTCTCCTTTTTAAATTGTTATCTCTCTTTATGCATGTATATGTTTATCTGTCCACCTTCCCTGCCACCAATATTGCCTGTATTTTCCTATCTAAGTTGGCTAAACTTGAGTCATAAGTAGGGTTGCAAGTTTGTCGCGGAAAAAAAGACATAAACTCGCGGGTGATTCGCGCGCAAAAGTTTTAAAAATTCGCAAAATTTTCGCGGATAACATATGCACTGATATTTACACCAAAAATCAATTTAAAAATAATAAAAAACATAAAAAAGCTACAAAATTTTATTTTTAAGCAATATTAATGCAGTTACTTAAATGAGCAGAATTTTAATACAAAATATTATACATGGTTAGGTTATTCTCACTAATGTTTCTCCTTTCATCACTCAATACATTTTTGTATTTTGAAAAAGATCGTTTGGCATCCATGCTATTAGATGGTACTGACAAACATCGAATTGCCACTTTAGACAGTTTTGGATAGTGTTCCACCTTCGATTTCCAAAACTGAATTAATTGTCTACTTTCAACGTATAGTTCATTAACTGTCGCTTTGTAAGCATTAAATTCGTTCTTCAACTCTTCTTCATCCTCAAACATGAGGATAGAGTTAAAAATAAAAGAATTATCATCTTCTTGGAAAACATCTAAGTATTTGAATGGACTAGGATCAAAAGCTCTGCATGCTTTAAAAAAGCTTGATGCTGGTTGACGAAATCTGTGTGTTGTAATATTGCCTTCAAAAAAGTATGCCTGAATTTTTTCCTGGCATGATTTTAAAGCTTTTTTAGATTCAAAGTGCTGGCAGGTTATAAATTTGCTTTTTAAATCTTCAGCAAGATCAGACATTTCATTCATTCAGGCGTTTTTGCCCTTTTCAACTAAAAAGGCTCGAAATTGACCCTTACGTGAAGGACGTGCTGTGAATGCACGCTTTAAATTCACAATAAAAGAATTCACTTTTTCAAATTGATTTTGCCATATTTCTCCTAGGAGATTTAAAAGATGTGCATTGCAAGTCACATGAACAGCATTCAAGAAAACTGCTTTCAAACTTTAGCATATAGTTATTGGAAGTATGTATAAATTGTGTGAAGCAGTTTTTAAGGATGTATAATAAATATAAATTCTTGCTAGCTCTATCATTCACTTCATAGATTAATATACACTTATGCTGTGGTAAAATTCTTTTTTAATGTTTACAATACAAAACTGATTTTAGTATTGTAAATTAGATATTCTCTCTCTCAGATTAAAAAAGGAGATTTTTGATTATCAATTCTCAAATTTTGCGTTCAAATTTATACGGTATAAAATCTTCTGGATTTTTAGAAAAATCTTCTGGATTTTTTTTCCTGGAGGTTGGCAGGTATGCTGTAGTTTCATCCGTCATAATACTTACACCAGCTGCAGAGGCTAAAATATCGGCAACTTGATTCTTATGAAATTCGTGAATCTTAGGCAGGTAGTGGTTTCGTAAGTGGCTAGAGCTTGGAATGACACCAATATCTTTAAGGGAATTTTCCAGGTAACCCTTCAGTGCAGGATTATCTAGCTTGTTCAGGGGAATGTTTGCCGCTGCAAATACACCTACCAACTTTGAAAGTTGAACACCACGGTGTTGCTCTAGAAGGGTTTTTTTTCAAACAACTTTTTAATACCTGTTTGAGTTACACTGGGTTCACTGGTTTTCTTTTTTAGATATAGTTTACTTTTTAAATGTTTTTCACAGCTATCTTTCCTCGAAAAATCAACTCGAACATTGCAATTGGCACAAAACAAAAGATTCTTTCTTACTTCAAAAGTTCCTTTTTTATATTGCTTATAACGCTCGAGAGCAGTTATCTTGCTCGTATGGCTCATTTTACCATCTAAGAAGAACTGAAAACTTTACTTAACCTCGCTTGAAAATGAAATGAGATATTTTGAGTAGACTTTGCATTATTTTTGTAGGAATGAAATTTACAATACATTTTCCTATTATCCATCAAAAGATTAAAAGAGCCGCTCTTGAGTATTCTATTGTTAACAAGCATTTCCACATGCCTTTCTTAACCTATTGAAATAATCAGTGTAAATATATGTACCTTCTCACTACTAGGAATTTCCTGTGAAAGAGTCAAAATTTTTCTTCTTTTGTTTTCCTTTATCTTTTATATTCTAGTTGACTGTTAGGAAAGGGAGGCATTGGTGTCAATCAGTCAACAAAAAGATGAGAAGACCACCCTTTTTGTGACCACCAGTCTTTAATCAACTTTTCAGTCCTACTAATTCCAGCAATGAAATTCAATCCCCCAAATAATTTGTCAACTACAAATGTCTTGTGGTTGCCCCCCCCCCTTTACATGGTGAGTGCTATAAGATAGGGGCTCATACAGTGAGAGGACTGTCCCTCTGGTCAATGGAGGAGGAGATAAGAATTGATAGATTTATGAAGAATTAGAATGTAGAAAATCTTATCTTTCAGTTTGTTCATGGTATTCAATTTCAATACAAAAAAGCGAGGAGCTTGTATAGAGCCTAACCCAATTCTAATGTCATTTTGCTAGATACTTTTGTGAATGCTTTGAAAAAATATAATCAATTTTTAAACTTCAGAAAAATAATAACAACAAATATATTTTTATTGATAAGATAAAACAGAAAAAAATAACTTCAAATTGTGAATAATTTTCATTTAAATCGCACAAATTGAATAACTTTCGTTCAAATCGCGCAATTTAAAAAAATTCGCGAATTTTTGAAAAAAACTTGAAATTTCGCGGAAACGGTCGCGGAAATTTCGCGCCGCGACAAACTTGCAACCCTAGTCATAAGTGCTGGATCTGTTATAAATGCACCATATGCTTATAAGAAGAAAAAAAATATCTGATTTTGTACAAAAAGCTTGGAATACAACAAAATTTTTATTGCATTTTCCCCATAAAATACATTTATTGTTGCTCTGCTTTTTAAATAAGATATTTAAAATTATCTTATTTAAAAAGCAGAGCATTAAAATTCTTTTAATTCTAAAATGTTCTATTCCTCTCAATGCATTTGCTGCAATAGGCAGATTTTGGGGATAGTTATCTTTTTAAAAACACTGTTTGCTCCAATAAGACAGACTCTTTAAAGACAGATTTTAAATTTTTTATTTTCTAAAGAAAGCTATACATTAATTTCACTATAATTAGTTTTTCATTTTTAGAACATCAATTGCAATTTTCTATATAAATTGAGTTCCTGGATTGATCGTAAGACGCAGTTCTAGATAGAATGCCGAAATTAGGCATCACTGACTGCTGTTGGTGTGCGGGTGGGTGACCTCTTTGATCAGGCTACTAAGAGACAGAGGGCGTGAGGTATCTGCCTTTTTTAGACTGTTCTACCGCAAAGTGCTCAACTTTGTGCGCAGGGTTGTTGGGCTACCAAAGTGGGGGAGCCACCCCCCGCATTGATCCGTGCATCAAAATTGTCATGGCATGTCTTCGGTTTTTCATCAGGGACGTTTCCCAGACTGTCACCAATAGCCCATTGTTCCGCTCTAGTGCAATGTAAATAAACAACCAACTAGATAAATTGAATACAAATAATTGAAGTTTTACTGTATTTAAGTTGATAGTGTTATTCTTTTCCTGGTTTCTTTGTGAGCAATATACTGATTTTTTTTCACTTCAATAAATGGATTGCATTATGAATAAATAGGGACATAATTAGAACTATTATGTATTTGTATGG
>NC_092213.1:9093497-9159323 GCF_043381705.1 Parasteatoda tepidariorum
AAATTCTTCCAATTTCATAATGTATTTTTAAGTGTTATTACTCAAAATATTTATGTGCTTTGGTTATAACGCCTTAATTTTAAATATTTATGAGCAAGTGTAATATTTCCGTTATTATGGGTCCAAAGATAATTTTTGTTAGTAATTATCTTTGAAGGTTTTTGTTTCCTAGTGATAATGTATAAAAAAATTAGACACAGCAATTAATAAACTATTGTTATCGAACAATATGTAATTATAAACGTGTCCTTATATGCTTTCTTTTACATAAGAGCAAAAATTAAAATCAAAAATTAGAAAACGATCATGAAACGATGACGTCAACCATTGAGAAATGAGGTGGGGCTTCGAGTAAGGAATGAACCAGCTCTTCTCTATCTTTAGCCCTGGGAAGCAGTAATTTCGTAACAATCAAAACAGGAAAGAAATCAGTTGTATCGAAAAGTTACCAGAGTGTTTGTTGAATTGACTTGCATTGAATTTAGTAAAAATATAAGTTTATAAAACAGAAACAAGTTAATAAGAAACAAACAGACGAAGAAAATTTACTTAATAGCAACCTATGGTTTGCAAAAAAGAAGATGAAAAATTAATTATGTATTTCAGAAAATTTTGTTACCATTTATGTTATCATTTTTATCTTCAAATGTCTTATGTTATAATTTTTATCTACGTCTATGGAATGTCAGTTTTGATAGAAATATTTGTAATTGAACTGAGAAAGAAAGGTGTGATCAAAAGTAGCAGAATATGATAAAATTTACTGCTTTTCTAGCTCTACAGGAAAGCTAAAACGCTCGGTAATTTTTACTAAAGCGTTTTGTTAATGATCTTGGTAAAAATAACGATGAAATATATGGTTTTATAATCCGTAATAAAATGTAGTAAATGTGGTCAAGTTTGGTAATTTTTTATTATACTTTAGATTATTATATAAAAAAAAAAATATTCAATAAAATTTACTTTTCAGTTTCGCATTACTAAGTGTGTAATAATAAGGAACTAAAATTTTGAAAACCACAATTTCCGGTAAACCATTACCACATGAACGGAAAAACTAACAAATGAATGTTTTAAATACTGTATGTTTTGGATTTTACTACCAGAAATTCTTTTTTTCTTCTTTTTTTTTAAAAGAAATGTTATTATCATACCATTTGACCAAAGCAATTCAATTCACGCCTTCCAGAATGCAAAAATGTTAGTATGATATACATAGCAACCATAGGCAACTAAGCACTAAGGTGAAGGTAAAAAACATGAATTTATGGTAAGCGCAATAAATTAGTTTCTAAACATGGTTTAAGTTAAAGAAGAAAAAAAAGAGAGCATAATTTCGTTCTAATTAAAATGTGCTTGTAGAATAAATTGCAATATACAGGTGCTGAGCCCTGGTGGCTCAAGGGTTAGAGCGTTCGCTTTCCAATGAGGTGAACCAGGTTCGAATCCCAGTCGATAAGAATTCAGCATCTGGCTTGCACCAGCCAAAGTGCTGACGTGAAATATCCTCAGTGGCAGACAGATCATGGGTTAGAGTCCCCTTGTCGTCAGGCTAACAGTGGGAGGTTCTCGTGTTCTTCCTCACCATGCAACCCAAATACGGGTTAGTTCCATCAAAAAAGTCTTCCCTAAATGCAAATTTCTCTCAAAACTTCATCCAAGCATTCACAAACCCGAAAATTGGGTAGGCTGTTCAACGACGTTTATAAAATAAAATGCACATTTTTTCATATTTCTCAAAGAATATTAAGAGAATTAGTTTAAAACTTCAGAAGTGCTTATATCATACGATTTCTAATACATATTAGCAAAGTTCAAACCATTTGGGGGGTTGTAAGACCGGCAATAAATTACGAACGAAAAAAAAATGTTTTTGAACAAACTGTTTCAAAACACTTAGAGATACGGTTGCAACTCATGTCAATTACGTTAATTATCATATAATAATTCTACAAAATCTCGTAAATCTAGCTTAAATTTCTCCGAAAATACGAACATTTTCATAAAATAATTTTTTCGACTTGAGTTTTTTTACTGCAGAAATATTCAATAAAATTAAACAAAATTTTTAGAGTAATTTTTAGTTTATAATAAAAATATCATTTCAAAATGTGAAAACAATTCGTTTGAAATTGAGCAATCTATCCGTATCTGTAGCAATAATGCGCAAGCGCAAAAGGCGTTAAAAAAATTTTTTTCTTCAAAATTTTGGCTTTAATTGTACTTGATAACTTGAAAAAATCCGATTTAAATATCTTGAAAATTTAAAATGTCTTTAACAATTTTTTAAGTAGTTTTTGTTAATTTAGAAAGAAAGCTTTAAATCGCAATAGGGTTTCCACAAATTAAATTTTGTACTATTAAACAAGATTTATTAAAAATGACATCAGCATTATATGTTGGTATTATCTGGTACTACGCCTTATTAAATTATGTTTTATTTCCCTATACCATCACATTTTGTAGTTCAGACCATCATATTAGGGTATTATCATTTATTATGAAATTTTGTTTTATGATACAAAATGAAATTTGAGAAAAATCCCTTATCCATTAGATTAGAGCTTTCAATAAAAAAAAAATACAAAAGCTATTTAGAAATTTTGCTAAAAACTTTTTACACTTTCGCGATATTTAAATTGCTTTCTTTTCATAAGTTACATAACAACATTATAAACAAAACTATTTTTAAAAATTTTTTAATATTTTCCGCGCATGCGCATTGCGAAAGGAATAAAGACTTTAAATACTCATATCTTGGGTAATTTTTAGCGAATTATTTTCATATTTTAAAATAATATTTTTATTATTAATTTAAAATTACTCTAAAAATTTTGTTTTATTTTATTGAATATTTCAGCAGTTATAGTAAGAAAGCTAAATTTTAAAGAACGAGTTCTTTTAATACAAATGCCCATATCCTAATGAATATTTGAGCTAGGTTTATGAAATTTTGTGCAGTTATTTTATAGGATAATCAACGTAATTGACATGAGTTACTAGCTTATAGCTGTGTATTTTTGGCATTGGGTGTCCAAAAATATTCTTTTTCTTTTGTATTATATTAATGGTCCCTCAAAACGCTAAGAGCTTATTTAAAATTTATTGATATGCATGAGAAATCGCATGACCATGAAAAAATGAATTAGTATAGAAGTGTTTTCATTATTTTAATCAACCACTGTAGCTATTAATAAAATTCTTTTTAATTCAATGCTGCATTAGTAAAATTATGTGACTCTATCAGTGACATTGTCTTCGTAATAATTGGTCTAAATGAACTTTTTTTACAATGTTTAATGAATATTTCTGGCCGTTTTCACAACTTTTCTAACATCTATTTTTTATATGAATGAAACCAGTCCCAAATAATAATTATGGTAAAAAAATAATCAGATGCCGTTTTTTAATTTTCGTGAGGATAATTTCTAAAATATTTTGTAGCTGAAGACATTTTTATATCACCAATGTTTAACTTTACAATTACAAAGCATGTAACAAAAAGAGAAGCGCTTTTTCAACTTGTGGTTCACTCTAAGAGAAACGAGAGTTTTTTGTTTGGCGCACTAGATTCAAAAATGCTTTTTTTGGGGGGGGGGGCGAGAGGGGTTTTCTCAGATTTTTGTTTTTAGTGGGGTTTACTCTTCTCAGCCATGTCAATTATATCTTCATCTCAAAATTTTAAAACAGCTTAATCAACTTCACTTAATCAACAGATTCCCCAATTTGACCCTTTTTTCTGATTTTATTAAGTGCTAACAAAATTAACTGGGGAAAATTTTTAATCGAAAAGTGCTCTAAGTAAAGTTAAACTGATTGAAAAAGTTAAACTTATAAAATCCACCATGGTTTACACTGGTTATCATAAATTAAGGAAGAAAAAATCACAAAAAATGACCACAACTCAAAATGTTTGCTCGTAGAATTTAACGAAATTGGCACACTTTACTGCGCACATAATAAAGTATAAAATAACATCAAAAGTATTAAACAAACAATTATGGTGTTACAGAAATTAGCTTAGGTAGGGGATGAATAAATCAGAGGTTTCAGTTTAGAATCGAAAAAGTACTTTCAATATGGAGCATGATCATATCTTGCAGCAATACAGACGATACAGTGATGTGTGATGCTTTCAATTATAGGGTCTCCTAGTTCCGTTGGAAATGAGAGACATTGTTCTTGCAAAACCTTTGAAATCATGGCAAGGGTTTAAAGAGGAGGAATGAGAGCACCTACACATCGTCTTAAAGCATCCCAAACCTGCTCGATTGGATTCAAGTCCGATGATCAAGCTGGAAACTCCATGCGCTGAATTAATTTCCGTTGAAGATAATAATCCACGATACGAGCCCTATGTTGGGTTGCGTTATCATCCCGTAGTGCAAAATCATCACCTATTGTATCTACATAAGGGTTCACAAAAATATCAAGGATATCATCTCTATAAACGTGAGCGCAAACGGTTATACGAAGAAAGGCATACAGGTCTGTGCATCCATCCAAAGAGATACCTTCTAACACACAGACACTGCCTCCTTGGTATGTATCTCTTTCACGGTTTTGTGATGGATAATATCAGATTCCGATTTCTCTCCAACTGTAAGAACGTCTACTATGACGTTGGAGGCTGAACCTAGTCTCATCTATGAAGTGAAAAGACATTGGTCAGTCGTCCAGTGTGCGTATTGTTGCATTCACCTCAAGCTTTCTCTTCTAAGGCATGACGCGTGACGTAAATAGCTTATCCACCTTGCGAAAAAGCCACGTTCGCTCACAAATCGCACAAGTCTTCCGCAGTGGAAGACTTTTGCACGTTGCAGTCACTGACACCAGTCTAACGGAGACACCAATCAATACAGTAGCATTTGGCCGTCCTTGGCTGGATCTTCTGGATACTGAACCTTTGGTTAGAACCCATACAGCAAATTTCGTTCTAAAGACATCCCAAAACATTCCGAACACTCCAGGAACAGTCATATCCGTAGAGTGTCAGAAGAAAGAATTTCGTAGGATGTCACAAATAGACAGCAATATGACAGGCCTTTCAAAGGAGTGTTTTAGGAGTCTTGTAGGATCATCGTTCAGCGCATGCGTGTTAACTTCAACTTTGCCGTTAATGTTATTTCTTTTATCCAGTGACAAGAGCAATTCTGCTAGTGAAATCTAAACAATAAGGTATTTATAAGCTCAAATATCTTATTAGTTTCTTTTTTGTTTATCTTTCTTTTTTTTATAATCTATTTATATATTTGATTTATAAGTGTACTTGAACCCCGTCATTATCTTTAATATCTCAATTGCAATGTTTACATGCATGTTTGCAATGTTTACATACATTACTAAATGTTTAAATGCGTGGTTTATTTAATTTTTTCATAATTATTGAGGAAGTTTTACTTTTATTATTTCGTGAGGCAAATTTTTATCTGTTCTGATAACTCATTCTTTCTATTATTTTTGTTTTCTTCCTTTAAGTTCAACTTGTTATTTGGCATGTTTTTTTTGGTAACCCTAATTTAATCATTTCTTCTAATTACAGATGAAATGACATTTAAATTATCTCAATGTTGCTATTCATCTTCATTATTTAGTATATTGTTATTTTACCATTTCTACATAATTTTTTCTATAAATTGTCTATGAATGGTGTTCTCAATATGAATTTACATTCATATTAAGAACACCATTCATAATAACAATCTCCAACTCAATACTTGCTTCTGCTTATTCTGCTTGGCTATATTTTCAAACGTGTAATTTTGTTTTTAACAAAAGAAATAAATTATATAATTTTTAAGCTCAAATCTGTGGTATTTCATAAGATAATAACTGTTTAATAATGTTGATAATAAGTAATTCTGGTGAGTAAGAAGTGAAAATTTGTTTTATTTCTTTAGAGATGTATTGTTAAAAAGGTGACATGGTTGCTAGATTTTGAATAACTCCCTTTTTTGGCAGTCCTGATTTGGCCTCTTTCCGTTTGTTTATTATTGTTTGTTCTTATTGCAAGCTGTGCATCATGTTGCGTTAGTGTTAGCACCTTTAGCATTGTAAACTCAAGTAATAGGTAATCAAATACCACGTTCGCAAGAATCACAATCTTCTCTTGCAAGCTCTCAAAACACGATGATCGCGTTGTGAGCCAAATGACTTTAAAATACACTGGAAACAGTAACCTGGAAGTATAGGCGTATAGAGCTTGCAGCGTTCCCTTGTGTTAAAAGCACCGTCTATAGGGATTTTTAAAATTAGAGATACTTAGCCAAGTAAATAACCAGGCAAAAGGGCTGCAGGCTTTTTTTCCATCCTAGTTTGAGTAAATTGCTGCATTTGCTGCAATGAATTCAGTTTTTCTCCTTATATGATTGTTCATAATCAATCTGTCTTAAAATTAATAAAAAGTTGCAAAGTTATCTAACTATTATATTAAATTTAATCAAACTATCAATTTTAACTGCTGAAGATAATTACATTATTTTCACTATCTCAGTAATTCATATCTTTTTAAAAATAGTTCTTAAATTATATTTATATTGATATTAGTTAAATTTATTATTTAAAAAAAGAATCATATGGACGCGATCAAAATGTCTATATGTTTGACTAATTTTATACAGAATAGTGTCAACATTTTCTCATTTTAATGTCATTGTTTCAAAAGCAGTTATTAGAATTTCTCCTGCTTAATGCGTAGTTTCATGCTCACTACTTAGTATTTCAAGAAATACTTTTTTTTAAAAAAATATTGAAAAGTTAATAAAAGTATTGAAAAAAGTTATTGAATCTGTAAGGAGTTTATTTTCTTTTAAAAAGTTCTTGTAAATATATTTGTCATTATTCACCTCTTGCATTGTGAAGCTGGTTTAAATATATGTGTTTACATTTTAATTCTTAGTTTACTTTTATAGATATATTTTAGGTAGGTATCTTGTGTTTCATAATATGTATTTTTCGACGGGGTTAAAAAATATTCAATGATCTCTTAAGATAAAATATTTAGTGCTTTAAAAGGCATATAAAACTTACTTGTAGTTGATCTGCACATTTTCTCAATTATTAAATTTTTGTTAACATTTTTAACTGATAATTGTGGTTGAAAAATTTAATTAGTATTTACATATTTGTATTTTTACAAAAAAAAAATTTATGCTAAATTTTAGTATTGTCTTTTTCTTGATTCTCCAAGAGCTCGTTCTTTTACAAGGACAGATTTACGATAAACTATTTTCAGAATGAAATTTTGTTTTCTTTAAAATAAATTTTTATTAATTATATCATTTACATGTCAATTTGCTTTTTTAAAATATTTTTATTTGTATAATTTTTTTTCTTTCTCATAGTCTGCTAGATTGCAAAGTCTTGATGGAACTGATTTTAAAGAACGTACAAGACAAGCTATTCGTCACATCATGCCTGATGATGTTGTTGAACTCTAAAGCTGGATGGGCAATAATGAAAAAAAAGATTTTTTGGTTACAGAGTGTCAGGTGCAATTATTGGTAATATTTAATCCCTGTTTATATATATATATATTATTCCATTTGTAGTTTGACAGTATATAGTTAAAATTTGTGTTGCTAAACTTTTTAATATACTATAAATTTAGTATTCCATGAATTTTCAATGAGTTTATAAATTTCAAACATTGGAATAATTTATGAGTGTGTTGTTTGAAATAATATTGTTATTAGTATCACCATCTTCTTTTCCAGTCATAGTAGAATGGTAATCATACGATACTTCAGTTATCCAACACTTTTTTTGACTTGCACTTGTGTGTACTAATAGCTTTATCATTATTACAGTTGTTGTTACTAGATTATTCTTATAACAATGAATCAAACATGTATCAAATCATTTTATTTTTTGTGAACTAGTATTAAGTTACGTATGATGGGCAATTGAAAAAGCAGCTTAACAAGGTTACCCCATAATATTTTCCCTGAGAGTAACAGAAATCTGGGCTTCTACTAATTTAGTTTGAGATACCTTTTAAATAGGTTCTGAAATAATTTTATGTTTATTCATGAAAATACCTACTGGTTTGTTTATATTTTCTTTTTGTTATGTTTTAGAAGCTGTTTGCAGTGTTTTCACATACACTAAAGTAAATGAAGTTGGAAGCATTATTAGAGGCTGGTTGCGCCATGCTAAAGAAAGAAGAGTTTATTCTGTAAAAAAATTAAGGAAATAATAGTGTAAATAAAAGTTTCACTTATGTGATTCTAATATTGTTTATTTTTTTCTATTCTCATATTTATTTGCATACACTAAATTTATGCTGCAAAAAATAGATAAATCCTTAAAACAAGTTATTTTTAATATTTTCAAGATACTGATTTAAGTATGCCTTCAGCTAACAATTCTTCAGCAAAACATGGCAACAGCTGTTTTAGTTTGTATATAAAAACAGATAATTTTCTAATTTTATTTGTTTTTTTAAATTGCATCATTGACACAATAACTAAACAATAAAGTATGTGATCCATAAACATCTATTTTGAGTTTTTGATAAAATAGTCACAACTTCATTTAAACTATTTATAATATAAAATGTTTTTTAGTAAATTTTGCAGAAGAATGTAATGAGAATTATTTTGCCAATTAACTAGTTTCAACTGATCATACGAGAAATTTAAATATTAATGCGAAGTTCTCAGTATTAGAGCAACATTAAAATAAAAATTATTCATTATTTTATTATAAGATATTTAATATATCTACTACATTAAACAATATGAGCAATAATGAAGCAATCATAAATTACAATGTACATAAAAGATTCAATAAGTCTCATAATTTAATTTAATAAGAAATATTCTTTACAGAAAACTAACGCTAATTAGGAGAATGGTAACCTTCCTTGGTGTTCAAAGGGTACATTCAATTAGACTTTTTAATAATGGCCAAGTTTTTATTCCAAGCAATAGAAATGTGAAATCCAATTATCTTGCATATTTTTGTATTAAAATGATACATTATTCTTTTCTTTAGATACGTTTGTTTATTAACTGTTTTACTCCCTTTTCCTTTACTAATTTTCCTAAAAAAAATAGTAGAGGAATAGCCCATTTTTCTGGAAAAATAGAGTGGTATACAAATTAAAAACTATCACCTTTTTTTTCATTTAGAAAACATTTTTCTGACCTCTAATTCAGTAAATTTAAAAGAAAAACCTTATTTAAGTTGCTAAAATTAATAAAAATTTCAAAGATGAAATTTATTTCCAAAATAAGACACCCTCCTATTACTATCATACCATTTCCAACATGCATCCCACAAGTTACCTAAATCCTTACTAAACAGGTCTTATTATGTCCTAATGCCATCCTAAAGCGTTCTAAAGGTATCCTGAAACTGTCCTAGTTATGACATCATTAAGATATCTGCAGGTGGGACATTCTAACACGCAGATGACATCCGTAGGACATTTAGCGGTAAATATAGGACTTCCTCTGGAAGTAACAGAATCCTAAAGATGACAACTTTAGGATGTCATAACGAAGTCAGCGTGCTGTATGGGAAGTTGTTGCTAAAGTCTATGAATAGCCGTAGGATTCACATTTTGCACCTTGGTGACTTCCTGCCTCTAATCTTCCATTAGATCTCCAGAGCATTTCTTCGGTTCGGACAGATAATACCTGGAGGTTATTGTTGTAAATTAGCAACCTCAAATTTCGAATTTAAGAATCACAGCGAAATTCTCAGCGAATTTTTGCCTGATTTTAGTGTTCTGTTAAGAACCGTTTCTTTGCGTTCACAGCGGGACCTAATTAAGATAGATCAGATATAACTTAAAAATTTTTGTTTAGATAAGAAATTTATATGCATTTTTATTGCTTGCAGAAATGGTGGTGGGGGATTTCAAATTAAGGGAGATGCCTTGAGGGGGAGGAGCACCCCTAAATACTGCATCCGATTTCCCAAGACGAATGTTTAGAAATTATCTGTCAGACGAATTGCTTGCGCATGCGTGAGTTGCACTTATATGCAATTGCATATGCGAACCGCATGCAGTGTCATAACATATTAAGGCTCTGAATCGCATCTCCGAATTCTTATTTGTGAATTTTTCCCATACAGTGAGAATGGTCTTCTACTCGGCAACGGGGTTTCTAAATTTCGTAATTCAGATTTTCACAGTTTCTTAGTAACGCAAAAATAAGCTTTAAAGTTGAACAATAATAAAAAAAAATTTAACCGGTAACCGTTGGTTTGCAGAAAAGCTTGTGTTTTTAAGAGAAGAATTTATCAACTGACGATTTTTATAATTTTCTAAAGGCTTAAAACAACTACAAAATGACCACATCGTAAGTTATTATAGCTAACAAAAGTATAGAGAAAAATGTTAAAATTTCTTGAAATAACATGCTTCTATCTGCGTAGTGCAAAGACTACATTATCCTTACTTTTTTGAAACTTTATATTGTCTTTGTCTTAAATAACTGGTTGTTGCGCAGATTGTTTTATGAAATTGTTAAAAATTGCAATTTAAATATCAGTGATATTATAACAGAAATAAGAATAATTAATCAGTGACAGAGTAATTTTATTCATAATGTTTTGCATTTTACTGATCATAATGTTGTAGTGTTTTAACTAAACATGTCACTTTTCTTTTTCTGAATTAGATTTATCAACATTGTATGCGATTAAATTTCTTAATTCTTGCAATGAGATTAACATTATTTTCATATTTTTAAATTTATGTTATAGGGCACTTGAGTTCTTTGTTATAAAAATTTTGTTAAATTGGAATGCTTGTTAGTGTTGATTTTTTAAAATTTAAAACCTGTAATATTCTTCTCGTTATATTTCTTCTGTATTATAAGATTGCGTTTTACCTTTACTTTTCTTTTGTGTAGGTATTTAACACTGATAGCTTATTTTAAGCCTAGCTTATAGATCTGACATAGTGTGCCTTTCTAAATAATTGTTAAAAGCTGTTAAATTACTAAATTTTAGTAATCCTGTATTTTCAAATCTTTTCATCAATTGTCATAATAAAACACATTTAGGCTTACACACTTTAAGATGTATTAAGGTGCTCTTACACTGATTTCATAGCAGCACAGGCTATGTATCTTTTTTAAACCTCATGGGCAGACCCATCTAATATTCACAAAAACAGTTTGCAGAAAATGCTTTACCATGGTCATGGTGTAAATTTTTTTACTAATAAAAAAGTAATAAAGTTTGCTTTTTCAAATTCCCGAGAGAAAAAACAAACATTCGTTTCAGAATTCATATTGACGCGGTTTTAAAATCCAGTATCAAGATTCGTACTCGCGAGATTTCAAAATCAAATATAAAGATTAGCTATAATATGATTTTAAAATCAAGCATCGAGATTCGTATTATTTGGATTTTGAAATCAAACATCGAGATTCATATTCATGTGCTTTTAAAATTAAATGTTAAGAACCATATTTGCGTGATTTCAAAATTACACATTGAGATTCATATTCACATAATTTAATTAAATGAAATCTTGCATTGATTTTTTTTTTTGAAATGTAGATGATAACTTCTGTGGATAAATGCTTTCTGCATACACTTTTTTCTTGTTCCAATTTAAGGCATTTTCATATTTTTTCTACTATTTAATTAATTTTTGTGCACATGGGGATTTTATATTTCTCTATATATATTTTGTTGTTGATTTTTACTAAATTCATCCCAGTGGTATGAATCAATATCATGTTCTTTAATAAATTATTTCTTGCATACCACTGCTGTTTGTCACCGAGATTTGGATATTTTTTTGTTGTTGCTCGGGTATCAATATAAAATCTTCTCTCTTTAGTCAGAGAAAAAGTAAACCATTTAAATCTGCTTGTTTTTAAAACCTTATTTATTGCATGTTGGAGTTGGCACTCTATAGTGCGCATATGAGAAGCTCTACGAGTGATATTAAGATCAACAAATAATCTGCCGTAAACTGTCGGTGATAAACAAGATAGCATTTCATTAATTTTACTAAGGAGCAGTGTTACATTTATGATGAGATAATTTGTTTTATAGATAAGTAATTAGCAATATGTTTTTTTTGAAATTGTACTTTTTTTCATGTGATTAGCTCATTTGTTCATCATAATTTTGTTTGAAAAAATCAGATTTCTGAAATATGTTTTATTTCATACAATTTTGTATTAAAAGTTGCTAAATTTAAAAAACAATAAGCTGATAATTTTTAAGAACAATTTCGTTTGGTAATTGCAGCAAAACCATTTGGAAATAATAAGATGTGAAAGATAGAAACTATAAATACAAATTTTTTTGAAGTCGGCCAGATCTGAAAAAGCCCACTGGGTTTTTCTAGACTGGGCCCGCCTTTGCGAACCTTGATTCTTATGTTGATTGTAAAGCAATCGTATTGGCCATTTTTAATTTCTTCCATTTCGTACATTTCCTTCCATGGACCAGGAAGAAATAATTTTCTTCCAGACAAAAGCAAACCTTACTTGCAGTAATTAAAATATTAAACTTACGATTCTTTTAGATATTTATTGTGTTTATTATTTAATACTTTTGCATTTTACTTCCTTGTTACATATGATTATACTTATTTACATTAAAAAATTTTTCTTTAGGTGAGGAATAAGTTAGTGTGAACAACTTTGTGAATTTGTTAAAGAAGTTCACTTAATATAATTTTTTTATTTTTCTCTCAAAAACTTACATATTCATACCAGCCAAGTCTCCTGTTTTTTAACGAAGACTCTTGTATTTCACAACTATCTCCTGTTAACCTGTATATTCTCAAATGTTTCCGTATTTGTTGAAGAAACATAAAAATAACATTTTGGTGATAAAATATCCACTGATGGCAAGAATACTTTTATTCCTCAACAGATGGTGCTATTATCATTACTGCAGTATGTTGATGGTTAATAATTTAAGGCTAGCTCCAGGGATAGTGTTCGCCTTCCAATCCGGTGAACCATGTTTAAATCCTAGCGATGACTGGTCGATATGAATTCCAGCTGGTTCTAGATGTATCACAGGATAGTCCCTTTGCTGTCAGGCTAACTGTGGTAGGTTTTTGTGGCTTTCCACTCCGTGTAACTCAGATGCTTGTTAGTTCCATCAAAAAGTCGTTCGCAAAGGCAAATTTCTCCTGATACCTGATCCTTGAGTTCCCTTGTGTTCTGGATTGCGGTTCAAAATTGGTAGCTGTAAACCCAAAATTGGGTAGGCTGTTGAATGACAGTTATAAAATAAAATAGTTTAAATAATTATAAATAGTGGTTTAATAAAGTCTTTAAGATTTGTATACATATTTTTTATTTCTCTAAATGTAAGTGCTTTTATTTCCAATTTTGATTTTTTCATTTTGACTTAAATTATTATTACTGATGTATTAAAACTTTACTCGTAGCTTAAAAAATGTTGCTAGTAAAACCTCAGTTATTTAATTTCTCCAATGTTGGCGGGTATGCATGTTTATTTTCATCTTGAATGGTAGAATAGAAAAGTAATTTATGTATGTACTAGTTTTATAAGTATGGTAGTGTTGATTTCTCTAAAAATTTTAAGTCTGCTGAATGATTTGCTCTATTGTCAATTTATTTATGTTATCTACTATTATTGAATTAACTATTATTACATTATTATCTATTATATTAGAAATTGCTTAATTTCTTTCTTGTTTTAGATTGTTGCAAAAACCTAAGTCAGAAATGACACCAGAAGAACTTGCTAAACGCGAAGAAGAAGAGTTCAATACTGGTCCTCTGTCTGTTTTGACTCAATCTGTGAAAAATAACACTCAAGTCTTGATAAATTGCAGAAATAATAAAAAGTTACTTGGCAGAGTAAAAGCATTTGACAGGTATTTTATACATTATAAACTGTTGATTCAGTAAATATAGGTTGATTTTTCCCCCCTAAAATGGAACATGTATTTTTTTGATAATAATAAAATTTGTAAATTGTGAAAACTACATTTTAATGAAAACATTATTTTTTATATTTATTGCTAAAGGATCAAGATATTATGTTACACCGCAATGAAAAAATGAGATTGAATAAACTTCCACATTTGCTTGTGTAAATAAATTTTGTATTATATAGTTGAATATAAATCTGATTTAGTTTGCACTTCTTCCCAATGTTTTGAAATGCCGTCCAAAGTTAAAATACGATTATTTTTCTTTTTTATATAAAAACGATATACAAGGTAAGCCTCTATTTTTGTTTTGTTTCTGTAAAAAATAAATTAATAAAATGGAAAAAATATTGTTTACCTCTTTTCAGAAAAAAAAAATTAGTGATTTAATTATGGGTTACTATCATGGAAAGGTGTATTTTGGTGTCAGCTATAAATTTCTGAAAATTCTTGTAAACGTTACTGTGTTAAGTGGTCAAAAAATAAGTTCAGTCCTGAATTTTTTTAGAGTGGCACCCATGTATTAGCTATTATTTCATGAAAATGGCTTAAGGTATGTTTAATTTTGAAAGAAAAAATGCTGTTATGTTTTTCATCTAATCTAAATATCTATTTTGTTTTTGTATAAATATAAATTTTGTTAATTTTTGAAAAATAATTAAGTGAGCATTAATGGACTACATTTTTGAATCTTGCTTTGTTAATCAGTGTATATGTACTTTATTCATATTTTTTAAAATGTATTTTATCACTGTTAATATTCTGTAACTAATCAGAATTTTTTCACGTTGAAACTAGGTTTTATTTTATTCATGAATTAGAAAAATATGAACTATAATATGTAATTATCCTTTTTTTTCTTCTTTGGTAATATAAATGCTGTACCATTCTCTCAAAACATAGTTCTTTCAAATTATCTAATTATGCATAAGTTTTTAAGCTTAAATGGTTTCTTGATTTTCAATTTGAAAAGTTGGTAGTTTTTTTTATTTTATTAGTGTGTTTTGCAGTTATTAATTTTGATAAAACATGTTTTTATTTAGACCATGTACTGAATAATTCAAATATTCAGTTAGAGCTTAAAATCTCCATTATTTTATCTAACACTGATAAAAACATTTTTTTTAATGTGAAGAATATTTTAATAGTTTATTAGGTAAATAATATGTGTTTGCCATAGTTTTTTTTTCTTTCCCTCTCCTTTTTTAAATTGTTATCTCTCTTTATACATGTTTGCCCACCTTTCCAGGCACCAATATTGCCTGTATTTTCCTATCTAAGTTGGCCAAAGTTGAGTCATCAGGGCTGGATCTATTATTATAAATACACCATATGCTTAAAAGAAAAAAATATCTGATTTTCTACAAAAAAATTTGGAATACAACTAAATTTTAATTCCATTTTTTCCCATAAAATACATTTATTGTTGCTCTGTTTTTTAAATAAGATATTTTTGATGTCAAATTAGTTAGGGTAAAAGGGGGATGACCCTGGATCTTATAAATTAGCATTACAATGATATTAAATTTTTGTTACATATTAAATAAATTTCATTTACAAAGCATTAGATTTGTATAAACATTAATAATTTGTCTAAATCTAACTTAAAACTTTTTCTTTGTAGTATGGTTCGGCCATCACTTAAAATATGTTATCCTTTAAGTATGTTATTGTGAATAACCGAAATTGGTGGTTGTTGACTTCCACTGGAGAATGTTTTCAATCATATAGTCACTTTGGCAAATGTTCAAAATATGGACTACATCTCTAGTTAAGTGTCATTACCCATGTGCCCTACATCAATGTTTTTTTACGGTCAAGTGCCACTGCCCAGTATACCTTTAACCGGTACTCCGAACACTGATGTTTATCCTAATCTATCCTCAACAGATATTAAAATATCGAATAAATATAATAACGCCAAGGAATAAATCAAAATCAAATCTTTTATAGCAAATATTTCTGACATTGACCAAAGGGAACATGATTGTTGGCATTCACCGGTGAAAGTCGACATTCCCTTGATTTCGGTCATACACAGTAACTACAGTTTAAAATTATTTTAAATATCAGAAATTCTTGTAACAATCATTGTTTTTTTTAAAACTTTTATGTGTTATTGCTTTGTGCTGTCTGTTTTGTAATTGAAGTTTAAACCAAACTCAATTCTTAGGAGCTTGTTCAATAGCATTAGTTAAAACTAAAATTCCAGTATAGCTGCTAAGTTTTTTCCTAATATAAGATAATATTGTGAAATTATGTTTATAATTTCCTATATCAAAATTATATATATAATTTCCTTAATATTATTGAAATCTCATACTATGTCAATGCCAAAACATGCAGTGGGGAACCAAAGACGGCAAATTCTTTATAGCCAAGCTGGTTATCAAAGGTAGCTGGCATACTTTAATTTAGCTATTGCTCTTGGCATTGAATGTTACTTATGAATTACAATGATAAAAAGCTGTAATGAAACGTTAGAAGTCAGGAAATATTGTGTGATTTTTGTTTGATTAGCATTCTTACTTGTAATTCATGTGAGCGAAAACTAATAATTTTAAATAAATACTAACTTTTGATTCAATTTTAAAATAATAACTTTGTAACTTGTTTTTCAGCTTAGAAAAAAAGTACTATTGCTAATTAAATGTGTTTAAGTTTTGTAAAAATGCAAGACTTGAAATGTTTAAATATTAGGATAGAATGGTTTAGAAAGGAGATATAAGATTTGTAAACTAAACAAGATAATTTTTGTGTTTAGTCATGAAAAATTTGGTCATCTGATATGTTTTAACAATTATTTTGTTACTCTTTGAATGACTTGGCTAATAGACGAATGCAGAGGATTTTTTTATTTATTTTGTGTCTCTGGTCCAATTGATTTTTTCTTTAATAATATAATTAAGATATAGATAAGATTAAAATTCTTTTAATTCTGAAATGTTCTATTCCTCTCACTGCATTTGTTGCAATTGGGTAGATTTTGGTGATAGTTATCTTTTTAAAAACACTGTTTGCTCCAATAAAAAAACTTAAATTTCTCTTTAAAGACAGATTTTAAATTTCTTATTTGCAAAGGAAAGCTATACATTAATTTCACTATAATTAGTTTTTCATTTTTAGAACATCAATTGGAATTTTCTAGATAAATTGATTTCCTGGACTGATCGTAAGACGCGGTTCCAGATGGAACGCCGAAATTAGGCATCACTGACTGCTGTCAGTATTCGGGTGGGTGACCTGTTTGATCAGGTTACTACAGAAACAGAGCGTGTGAGGTATCTGCCCTCTTTAGACTGTTCTACCGCTAAGTGCTCGACTTCGTGCGCATATTGTCGGGCTACCAAAGTAGGGGAGCCACCCCACCGTATTGATTCGTGCATCAAAATTTTCATGGCATGTCTTTGGACTTTCATCAGGGATGTTTTCCAGACTGTCACTAATAGCCCATTGTGCTGCTCTAGTGCAATGGACATAAACAACCAACTAGATAAATTGAATACAAATACTTGAAGTTTTACTGTAAAGTTGACAGTGTTATTCTTTTCCTGGTTTCTTTGTGAACAATATACTGATTATTTTTCACTTCAATAAATGGATTGCATTATGAATAAATAGGGAGATAATTAGAACTATTATGTATTTGTATGGAAACACCTAATTTTTTCAGAATAAAAATATACATTATTAGTGGTTCAATTAAGTAATATTTTTTTGTAAGTAAACCTTTGTGGAAGAATGTTCGAACATACAGTTAAAAAAATAGAGATTGTTCAGGTGAAAAATCTTATTTTAATTACTGAGCATTGATTTATTTTGCCGTCTTTCATTCAATTTTGAAAATATGTAGGGATAAAGATATTGAGTGACAATTTTTGAGTGTTTTCAGAGTAAGAGATTCCACATTCATTTGGCAACTAAACAATTGTCAAATATCCTTAGAAATTCCTTTTTTTTCTTGACAGATTAAAGTGCTAAGAGTGGAATTGCTCTAATGAGCAGTTTAAATTAGGAATTTGGATTTTGAAAATTGAAAGTTAGCTGGGTATAAATAAAGATACAGTATAATTTTTATTTTGTATGCATAAACTTTGAATCTACTTAAAATCAGTAAACTCATCCACTAATCTCTTTAATAAAGTAACTATCTGAAAAAAAAAATATGAACATTTATAAATATTATTATTTGCTAATTTTGTTGCTTCTAATTTATTTGTTTTTTTTTAGATAAATATTAAGTTTTGTTTTGTTATTATTTTGAATAGGCATTGTAATATGGTGCTTGAAAATGTGAAAGAGATGTGGATGGAAATGCCTAGAACTGGTAAAGGTAAAAAGAAAGCAAAGCCTGTTAGCAAAGACAGATATATATCAAAAATGTTTTTGAGAGGAGACTCTGTAATAATGGTTCTTAGAAATCCTATTCCTGCTTCAAAACCATAAGCATTGACATAAATTTTTCATCATTCATTTCGTTTTGTAATTGGATAATAAAATGCATTTTTGTTTCTAATAAACATGTATGTTCATTGTCTTTTTCTTCTCTCTCTCTCTCCCCCCCCCCCCCGATACAAAGATTTCAAAAACTAAATTTTTGGAATTTGTTTTTCTTTTTTTGTTTACGAAAGTATACATAGGAGACACTAATAAGACATGCTTATGTAATTATAAATGTGTTTATTTTGCTGGATATGTTTTTGTGGATAATAAATAGTTTCTTCTAATATTACCAATTTGTACCAATTGCTATGATATTATTTAGCTTCTAATATTTATATAAGATGAACAACATTTTAAAGGTTTTCTTATTTTGTTCTTTGCACAAAATGTTTAGAAATGTTTAAATATTTATATAAATACTGCAAATTGCTATAATTATTATTCTTTAATGTACATCTACACCTGAAATTATTATTTCCCATGCTTGTTACTACATTATATTTTTTGAAAGTAAATTATTTTTTATGTTTAATTGTTGAGTATATTTTAATTTTTGTTCAAATGGCCTTATAACTGTTGTTTGGCTAGTAGATTTGAATCTTTTTAATTCATTAACATTTATAAGCTCTGATAGTTCATTTTAAAGTCTCATTTATTTATTAATCAGTTTAATATTTTATCTTATCTTATTATTACTACGAAAATCAAAGAACAAGCTTTTTAAAAGTCTTTTTCTTTAACATACAATTTTAAATTTATTATTTCAGTTTTAAAAATTAATAATATTAAATACTAATATGACCATTTTATGAACATCTATTGATTTTTAGTGCAGTGCGATGAATTAATATGTACATTAGCATGTCACATTCTTGTTCAATGTACTTGTCACTAGTACATTGAACTAGTTATCAGTCTCTAGTTCAATAAAAAAATTTAGTGTGTTATAATAATTAGATAGAAATAAAAGGAATATTTTTCTTAACTTTTTCTATTTTAATTGCGTATAGATCCGAAATGAAAATTCAAAACGTAAGTTATTTGGTTTGTGGGACGAGTGTTATCGACAATGTCAACTTTAATCTTTGAAAAGGTACCCCAAACATAGAATCAAGTTAACATTTATTATGTGCTAGTGAATTGGAATTGAATTATTGTAGTAGTAAACTTGCGACAGTGCTCCCCCACTAGAATTTTATCTGTGATAGAATTCCATGAATAGATACCACTAGTTGATTTATTGCTTTTTCGTAAGAAGCCAGTAGAGCTGTACTAAGATCACCGGACTTTGAGTGTTGATCGTGAGAGCTGTTATGTTGCCATTAGCAGACGAGTATATACGGGCTGACGTTTGGGGGTAATAAACTGAATCTTGCAAAAGATTTATTTAAAATATTCAAGAAAACTTTTACTCTAGTATTGTTTACTTTAGAAATATTGATTGTTGAATTATATAAATTGCCAATTTTAATAACTTTATGTGTGAAATATTTGATATCTATTTTAAAAATGATTTAAGGTAAACTGAATATTATGTAAGCATATTTTTAGTAATTTTGGCTTTTGCACAAATATGCTAATTACAAATCTCACCCCTGTACGTACGTAAAATTTTATTTTTAACGAAGTAATTTTTCCCCAGATTTATTTATTTATGCTATTAACAGATCTTTTTTTCAGATAAAGGAAATTAAGTGTTTTGCATAAGCGTTGCTCCTACATTCCCCACTTCTTGAGACAAAAATAAGCAATTCATAGTCACCTTTGATTTGGCCACCTCCTACCTGATAGCTGATTTAACTGTCTATTTTTTAAAATTTTTTTGTATTTAAATAGTAAACCATATCGAATTAATTGCACATTATACACTATTGTTTTATTTAACTTTATACCAAGACAAAATTTTTAAAGAAACACGCGCTAGAATTCTGTGTTTTTCCTTCCAGGCACATTTTATTATTGCAGTTTATATGAATTTCGTATATTTTAACATGTCATTGTCAGCTGATGGGTTAAACAGGGTGCTTGGCATTTTTAAAGAGTGCTTAAAGGCGCTTATTTTCGATTTCGTTATTTAAAAGCTCTTAAGGGTGCTTTTGTCATTGGGTGTTTTTAAAAAGTGCTTATTTTACCTATTTCTAACATCAGGTATTTTTTCTTTACCTTGTCGATTTTCGCCAGGAATTATACGAAAAGACATTGTTCTGTTCAATGTTTTCATAATTCATTTAACCCCAATCTATTTCGGTGCACTGTAGGTCCGTAGTGTATGAAAATGCAAATCGTTTTACATATTTGATGAAATACTTACTGTTCCGCATGTGTGTGTGTATAGAGCTGGATTCAGAGGGAAGGATTTTTGCCCTCTCGTGTGCAACTTTGCTGTATTTTGCAAAAGCTTCTCAATTTCAGCTTCACTTTCCGTCTTCTAAAATCAAAAACAACTCTAATGACTAATATGTCTAAACATGAAAAGGAGGTTTTGAGGAAAATTCAGGCAGCTGTAGGAAAAATTAAAAAAAATTCCTTTAAATTTTTTTGTCGCTTTGCAAAATTTTTCCTTGTTAAAAACATTAAATATCAATTGCTGTAGTGTTTAGTTAGAATTTCTTAAGTTTATGAGTGGAACTTATAATTTAACAACTTATTACAATTTCAATATACTTTAATTTCTATTAATTTTTAACATTATCTTGTTTATTCAAGAATTGTGAAAAATCAAGCAAATTTCTTTTCTTATGTAAACTTTATTTTCCAAAATATTTTAAGAAAATTATAGTTCTAAGAAAAAAAAACGTTAAAATTTTTAGTAAAATTTCGATCAAAAAAAAACTTTGTTGCTAGGAACTATTAGGAATTAAGAATTTTTTGCTCTCCTGCTTATAGGTACATGAATATTTCCAATAAATCATGAATATAATATATTCCATGATAAGTAAGTTAATTTTAACTAACAAAAATATAAATGTTTGTTTATATAATTTTTTAAATCAATCAACCCAAGGGTTTAATATTATTAAACCCTAAATATTGAGTACAGTTATTAGAATAAATTTCCTTATTACATGTTATTTTATTATGTTATAATAGTTTTAGTATTTCAACATTCTAGTCCATACAGAATCATATACATCAACTGAAAAAACAGTTTCAAATTTTGGTCTTATTCATACAAAAATGAAGTACAGAGGACTTCAAAACTATTTTTTTTGTAATCGCTTACTTCAGGGAAAAGAGGAGTTAAAATGGAAGTAAATGAAAACTGATTTTGCATATAAAGAATAAGAAGATTGTTAAGTGTTTTTTAATACGATAATTGTTTTTGTATTTTTATTTATTCTCCAAAATTGGGGTTTTTGACAGTAATTTTCAAGACAAAGCTAGTCTTATCTTAAAATAATTCAAGATATAATATATATTGATGCAGCGCTTGTAATTTTACATGTGTTATGTTAATTGAAAATGTATGTGAGTTTAAAAATACTGCATATTTATAATAGCTAATAATTATCCGGTCCTGCAGTGGTCTGATCGTTAAGACACTGTTTCCAGCAGATCACCGAAGTCAAGCATCACTGGCTGCAGTCAGTGTGCGGGTGGGTGACCTCTTGGATTAGTCTGCTCAGGGACTGAGGGTGTGCGGTATTGGTCCTCGTTAAACTGTTCCACCGTAAAGTGCTTGACTTCGCGTGCAGGTCGTCGGGCTATCATCCCCTCTACAGAGGATCAAAATTGTGATGCCATGTCTTTGGATCATCCTCAGGGATGTTTCCCAGACCGTCGCCAATAGCCCATTGTGCTGCTCTAGTGCGAAGTAAATGAACTACAACAACAAAAATAAATATCCTTACACGAAAATAATGCGTTTTCGACAATTGTCAAAAACTTCCCAACCATTCCTAGTTATAATATTTCTTTAAAGTGCTTAAGAATATTTTTGAGTGCTTAAAAGGTGCTTATTTTTGATGAAAAATGTGGCTAAGCACCCTGTTAAAGACGTGTTTTTTAAATTATATTAAAAAAACATAGTCTATTTTGCTGTATGTTTCCTTTAATTAGGGAGCACTCATAATGAGTATAGGAAATATTTTCTGACAGAAAGTTTTATTGTGATCGAAAAATATTTTTGCAAGCAATGCCGGCAAATTCATGCCGAAGAACTTAATCTTAAAATGAACATAGGAAATAAGATCAGTGTTGGAATTACCAACAACCATAAGGCATCTTACGCTTTTTTCAAGTAATCGTTAAAATGGGGAAAGTTTAATAAAAAAAGGCTTTGCTTAATTTTATTTTCTACTTCTTCAGTTTTTTAAAATTTTTTTCTTCTACTTTTGATGTAAAAATATATTTTTGAAAGTTAAATAACCGCCATCTCACTCGCCTGAATATTATTTTTTTGATGCAATAAAGATTAGTATCCTACAAATGTTAAGCATACATAAAATCTTGCGTGATAATCATTAACTCAGTCGAAAGTTTCTTAATCAGAATAGTTAGCAAGGGCAATAGTATATTTTTTTGATTTTAANTGCTTATATGTACATGAATATTTCCAATAAATCATGTATATAATATATTCCATGATAAGTAAACTTATTTTAACTTACAAAAAATATAAATGTTTGTTTAAATGAGTTAACAATTTTTTAAATCAATAAACCCAAGGGTTTAATTAAGTTACTATCAATATTTAGTACAGTTATTAGAATAAATTTCCTCATTGCATGTTTTTTTATTAAGTTATAATAGTTTTAGTATGTCAACATTCTAGTTCATAAAGCTATGCATCAATTGAAAAAACAGTTTCAAATTTTGGTCTTATTCATATAAAAATGAACTTGAAGTACAGAGAGTATCAAAACTATTTTTTTGTAATCGTTTTCTTCAGGGAAAAGAGGAGTTAAAATGGGAGTAAATGAAAGCTGATTTTGCATATAAAGAATAAGATGATTGTTAAGTTTTTTTAATACAATAATTTGATTGTTAAGTGTTTTTTAATACTATAATTGTTTTTGTATTTTTATTTTCCATTCCAAAATTAGGGTTTTTGATGATAATTTTCAAAATAATGCTAGTCTTATCTTAAAATAATTCAAGAAAATAACATATATTGATGGAGCGCTTGTAGTTTTACATGTGTTTTGTTAATCGAAAATGTATGTTAATTTAAAAATACTGCATATTTATAATAGCTAATAATTATCCTTACACGAAAATAATGCGTTTTCGACAATTGTCAGAAACTATATCAAAAAGTTTTTTTGACATGACAGTTAAGATTGGATAAAACAGTCGATTGTCAAAAACTTCCCAACCATGCCTAGTTATAATATTTCTTTAAAGTGCTTAAAAATATTTTTTGAGTGCTTAAAAGGTGCTTATTTTTGTTGGAAAATGTGTCTATGCACCCTGTTAAAAACGTGTTTTTTAAAATTATATCTGAAAAATATTGTATATTTCGCTGTATGTTTCTTTTAAGTGGGGAGCACTCTTAATGAATATAGGAAGTATTTTCTGACGGAAAATCTTATTGTAATCGAAAAATATTTTTGCAAGCAAAGGAGGCAAATTCATGCCGAAGAACTTAATCTTAAAATAAACATAGGAAATATGATCAGTGTTGGAATTACCAATAACCATAATGCATCTTATGCTTTTTTCAAGTAATCGTTAAAATGGAGAAAGTTTCATAAAAAAAAGCTTTGTTTAATTTTATTTTCTACTTTTGACGTAAAAAAATATTTTTGAACGTTAAATAACCGCCATCTCACTCGCCTGAATATTATTTTTTTGATGCAATAAAGATTAGTATCCTACAAATGTTAAGCATACATAAAATCTTGCGTGATAATCATTGACTCAGTCGAAAGTTTCTTAATCAGAATAGTTAGCAAGGGCATATTAAAAACAGCTAAGTATTTATATTCGTAATTTTTAAATTGTACACTGCATAGTAGCATAGAAATATCTATATGTCTACAAATACTTTGTTTTGATGTATATTATGATAATTATATTAGACTGCAAATGAAATTAACAATATATTTATTTGCTAGAGTGAGGTTCTTATTATTTTTTTAAAATTAAAAATAGATAAAAAAAATTTGATACAAAACAGTACGATTTTTTTTGTTACCTGCTCGTGCTTTTACCCTTAACTCTCACTAATTTTTCGAAAAGAACGATTTTGTATACATTTTTTTAAATAACTTTTTTGATTGCGAACATAAGTTTTTTTGGAAATTAATTTTGCTTGCAAATTTAATGCCTGCGTTAGTATCAAATCAATTTCGATGGCAAATTAAATGTCCGTGATTATCCATTTAAATATTAGTGACAAAAATTGTTAGTATGAATTGGATAAAAATTGTTTGGGTTAATCCCCGGCGACGGCTCGAAGCTGATATAGCTTGTCTGGGAAGTTAAAGCTGCCAGTGAGCAATGCTGACGATATTACACCATCATGCCTTTGTTCTCGAAACTGTGGAATAGTCATGATGAATAATCTTCATGAATAATTTCTGAACAAAAAATAGTATAAAAACAATAAAATATTTAAAGAATTTTTTTCTAAATCCCCGAAATAGAAACGCAAATTCCAATTTTTGATCATTTTTAATTATCGGGCATTAAATACAAAAAGTGGATGATTTTAAGCTACTATTTTTTACAAAGCCTATTTACCGGGATTGATTAAAAAAACCAAATTGATGTGGGTATAAAGCTAATCCCAAAATGGAAAATTGTGGTTAATAAATGTATTGTTTACGAAATTTTGCCTATTATTTTTTGATGGTAAAATATGATAGGAATTACATTTTTATAATGCTTTAGTTCTATTGTAATTGAAGGAGATAATTTTTTTCATATGTCTTTGTAAAGGTAAATACAGTGTGCAGAAAATAACAATAGGGACATTAAGGTTCCATGTATTGGAGTTACTTGATTAAAAACCCCATTCTCTTCTAAAATGTACAAATTGGAAAAAACAGTCGACATGTTTCCAAGAGCTCAAAAATGGGTGCCCATTTTCTAGACTTGCCAGACCTGAATGAGAAGAAACAAAACTGATTTGAAATGTAAAACATAAAGTTGCCAGCGAAAAATAAAGGTGAGGAAACTGGGAAAACTACTGTAGCCGAGAGAGAAAAACAAGAAAAACTACAGTGGTCGAGAAGGTCAAATCAGGTTAAAATGCATTTCCACGTGCTATGGAGAGATGGTTAGGAATCAGCATTCTTATGAATAAAGCAAGATTCCAGGGACATGATGTAACAGTCGACGTAAACATGTCGATTGTTATTTCCAATTTGTATATTTTTGAAGCGAATTAAGTTTTTTGGCAAGTAATATCTTACTACTTCAGTTTCTTGGGATTATTTATTATATGTAGTTGTTTTGAAATGTCTCATTCTTACTATCGTTTTAAAATGTTTCGAAAACTTCCCTCTTCCTGAACGCTGCTTTTGTTACTGCATCCTAGGAATAGGCCATTAGAAAAATATGTTCGATATTATTCTACAAGAATTCCGCATTAAAGCTCTTTTTTTTTCCCCAATAGAGAGGGAATTTTTCTTTGTTCAGTAATATAATTTGTACTCAGAATCAAAAGAATGAAGAATGCTTTATAATGACTCAATTTCTTCTTATCCTTATAAAAAAAAATCTGCAGAGATATTTTGTTCTGAATATCAAGATTAAAAGGTAGTTTTCTGCTGAAATAAAATCCTTATAAAACCTTCACCATCATCATCAAACAGAGATAAAGTTAGAACTTCTTTAGAAGAACAAACAAATCCTTTGGTAAATCCTTTTCTAAAAGACAACGAAATTTATACTTTTCTCTTTAAGAACGAGTTTTTATTTCTTTATGTTACCATGGCAACATTTTGATTATATAATACCTGTTCGTGTTTTGAAAAAGTAAGTACGTAGTATAGGGAAAACTGCGCTTTTTCTTCCCTTTTTTTTCCTGTTAAGCTTTTTAAATAAATTTATTTTACTTTTGTGTAAATAAAAGAGACTTTTTTTTAGTTAAATTTCTGACAATAAAATTATATACCAACCACTTTTTTTTCCTTTCTACGATGCTTTGAGTGCTTTCCTTATGAGTGTTTGAGTACTTACAACTCGAGAAGAGGTAAAGAGATTTTGCCTAACCATGTGATTTATTTTCTTGTTAAATTTCCTTCCAACTGGATATCTGTAAGTGACGTTATTGTATGTAGGTAAATCATGGCATTCGTCGATTCAGAAGCCAATCAGATTCGACTCACATGCGTGACGTTGCTTACAGGATCCAATTAAATCACATGGTTAGGCATAATCACTTCACTTCTTCTCAAGTTGTAACTACCTAATTGTCAGATTTTCGTTTTACAGCAAAAGATGCCGAGTATGCTATCAGCTATGTTGTTGTTGTTGTTGTTCATTTACGTCGCACTAGAGCTGCACAATGGGCTATATAAAAAACACTTGGTTTCAGTGNTCCTATGCGGAGGGGATGGCACCCCCGCTTCGGTAGCCCGACGACCTGCGCGCGAAGTCGAGCACTTTACAGTAGCACAGTTTAACGAGGACCAATACCGCACACCCTCGGTCCGTGCTCAGACTGATCCAAGTGGTCACCCACCCGCACACTGACCGCAGCCAATGATGCTTGACTTCGGTGATCTGCTGGGAACCGTGTCTTAATGATCAGTCCACTGCGGGACGCTATCAGCTATGAGTAGTTATAAATATTATAAATATGCTATTAATAGTTCCTAGCGAAATCCTGAATTAAATGGGGTTTAAGGAAGTAGACTTAAAATATACTTTTTAATTAGTGCAAGCAATATTTTTAAGTTAGAAATACCTTATCTGAAAGGTCGTACTTCCCTGCACTGAATATCGTCTGCACTAATTATTCAACATAGCAAGCCCTTCGAACCATTGAGTCCGAGTAAGCGAAAATTCGACCATTAGATCAAAAGGTCTTACGCTTAAGTATTAATAATTATGGTTTTTTTTTTAAAATTTTCACAATAAACTGTTAAAAATATTAATATAAATTAATAAAGAAATAAAAAATATTTTATATTTCAACTACGCGAGGTATGGAATTTTGTTGTTCGCTGCGAATATTCGATAAAAAGTATCTTTTTTTTTCAAAAGATTTATTAGTAAATTTATACACAATATTATTAATATTAAATATACCTATATACAACTATGTAGAAAAATGCCTTAAAATTGCGCTAATTTGAATTTTGTTAAAGTGATATGTATTATTGTATTTCTGATTATAGATAGCTACTTCGTAAGGTCGGCACCTCTGAATGTGTTAGCGATATTTTACACTCTTGTCCAAAAGTTAGGGAACAGACTAATTTTTGGGAAGGATAATATAAGAAGCATCAGACCACATCTTGTGAAATATTAATAAAAATACATCGAAGTATTATGAAAGCGATAATAACAACAGCAATAACAAAAATATATAATAACACGAACTTGAGGTCATTATATTTTGTTACGATGACAGTTAATTCTTTCAATCTATCTCAAAATATGATTTCAGATATAATCGACATGTATTGCATACATTAATTCTATTAAAAAATAGGAAAGGAGTTGTAAAAATAGTCAGAAATATTTTTGGTCTGGGGTTCATACCCCATTTTAAATCTTCCACAAGAAAAAATTTGCCTCGTCAGTGCTGTTAGAATATTTTGATCTAATGTCCATTAACTCATGATCTTGAGTTCAAATACCTTTTAGTTTTTGTCAAACATTGATGGATTTTTAGGAAATATCTCTTTACTTGGTTCACCGCAAAATTTCATTGTTCCGTTACTTTTGGGCATGAGTTTTCCATTGTTTCAGTTGGATTTTCACACATTGTTTTCATAAAATTTAATTATTTCTGTGCGATTTGATACATTTATAGAGATAAAAATTTAAAATAAAAAGTAATATTTTTAAAAACCACGTTTTAGTAGTGGAGAATAATAATTAAGAAAAAAATTGAAAAACGAAAAACGTGGCGCGCATGAAATACATAACAGTAATGTTATATTAGTGTGTGTATGTGTGCTCTTGAGAATATGTGTATGTATATCAGTAATTGTAATTGTATCTGAATGTGAATGTGGAATATGCTTTTGTATATGCATATATATGTGGATGTATATGTGGCTGTGCATGTATATGAGTAAGAAAATGTGTATATGTATGTGTATATGTACTGTTATGTATTTCATGCGCCCCACGTTTTTCGTTTTTCAATTTTTTTCTTAATTATTATTCCCCACTACTAATGTTATATTAGTGTGTGTATGTGTGCTCTTGAGAATATGTGTATGTATATCTGTAATTGTAATTGTATCTGAATGTGGATGTGGAATATGCTTGTGTATATGCATATGTATGTGGATGAGTAAGAAAATGTGTATATGTATGTGTATATGTACTGTTATGTATTTCATGCGCCCCACGTTTTTCGTTTTTCAATTTTTTTCTTAATTATTATTCTCCACTACTAAAACGTGGTTTTTAAAAATATTACTTTTTATTTTGAATTTTTTTATTTTAAACTATGATTTTTTTAATTTTTAATTTTTATTTTATATTTTTAAAAAATTATTATTTTTTAATTATTATTCTTCACTACAAAAAACGTGGTTTTTAAAAATATATATTTTTATTTAGATTATTTTTCTTAGTCAAGAGTAGTCAAGACTACTACAAGACCACTACTAAAGTAATAGAACTTTTATTTTAAATTAGGGATACAAAAATCTTTATAGAAAAACAATACCTTTACGACTTTCATTAGTTTTATGCTGATGACAACCAAAACAATCTGGAAATGAATGAGGAAAAACTGGATCCTACCACGTGATTTTTCAGCCAATAAAAATACTCCGACAACGAAAATATTTTCACCTGACACGTAATAATTTGAAATAATGGAATCGACAACAAAAGAAAATCTCGAAAATATTTTTTTTTTTAATTTTAATTTAATTTTACCTTGCATGTCTTTTTTCTCTTCATTTTCATGCATTGTCATCCAATTCTGAACTGTGTGCTAAATTTGAAGTTTCTAGCTATTCGGGAAGTTAGTTTAAAATCGATTACAAAATTCCACCCGGACAGACATACACGAAGGAAAGTTTATATAAACGTGGTAAAAATACTTAGTATTTTTTATCTCTATAAATGTATATCTCTATGAATGTATATATTTCTAGATAAAATTATTTCTTCAAATATTTAAAATTTTTGAGATTATGACATATTTTTTGTAAAAATGTTTATCTGATTTTCGTAACTGATCAACCTAATAAAAAACGATAGCACTGACAAATATTAATATAAAACGAATTTTATGATAAATAAAACATATTATAAAGTGAAGTTGTTTTTTCCGGTAGTTCCAGACATCAAACAGAAACATAAAATGATCGTATTTTTTTTTTTACTATTTGAATATAAAATTCCTTCTCGAAATAAGTTTTATTGATCCTGTTCATACAAAAAGTTATTGCCAATTCAGATATATCCCGCCTTCTTTTATTACAATCTAACTTTTTCATCTCCTGTATCGACATTTTCTCAACATTTCAACTTTTTATAACAACTCAATGAGATATTTATTTCGGCAAAAAAACTTACAAACCAGATCGTCGAATATCATCATATTTATAACGTTAGAATACAGACATCTTAAAGAATATTTTTCATTCGAATTAATATTTTACGTTTTTAGGGAAATTCAAGTGATAAATGAATGACGCTAGATAATTTTGTTGATACTACATAGAAGGTTATTTTTTCAGGAGAAATATTATATTTGTTTTAAATGCTTGTTTTGAAGGGTAATAAATATATTTTAATGTTCTATGAACATTACTGTTTTGCGACTTATTAATAATTACGGTATTTTTTGTACCGTTTGAAAGCACTTAGAAATTTTACAATACATGTGAAAGACATTGACTTTTTTGTATTTACTTTTAACTTGAATGCTTTTATATATAAGTGAGGGTTGGTTTAATATTTTGAAACGTTGTTTCTTTTTCATTTTTTATTTTATTTTTTAGCTGCAATGCTTGAAATAGTCTCGGATTTAGCGAAAAAAGTTGCGAAAGTACTTTAATTTATATCTGTAAAAGTACGTTAAAATTTATCTATTAGTTATTATTTAAAAATATATAATATAAAAAGACATATGTAAAAGAGACTTTTCTTTGAACTCGTTATATTTTACTTAACTCATTTAAATAAGAATTTCTCTATAATAGTCATATTTAAAGACAATGTGAATCATTTACTAGTTTCTGTATTTTATTTTATAACCGTCATTGAATAGCCGACCCTATTTTGAGTTTACGATTACCAATGTTCAACTCTGTAGCCTTGCAATTTTGAACAAAATCCAGAAATAATGGGATCAAGTATTGGGAGAAATTTGGTGGAATTCGTGGTGGACTTTTTGATGAAACTAACCCACATTAGCGTTAGATGGAGAAGAAAACCACCAGAAAGTCTCACTGTTAAATTGAAGGTAAGGGGACTCTTACATACGTCCCGTCTCACTAGCAAGGGTATTTTTTTGCCAGCATTGTTGTCGGTGAGAGCCGGGTGTGTAATTCATATCGACCAGCCATCGTTAGGATTCGAACCCTGGTTTTTATATTTGTTTTTAAGCAAGTTGAATTATTTTTAATGTCAAGGTATATTCCTTGATAGATATCAAAATATAGTGCAGATTTAAAATAGTTACACCAACGTGAAATAAAATTCACTTTCATAAAAAATAAGAATTTGTATGTGAATTATGAGGTTAACATTCAATAGTATTTTTTCTCTCCATTTATTGAGTTTTCTGATTGAATTAAATTAAGTGAGAAAATTTTATGAGAAAATATGAGCAGCACGAATAAAAAATTTTTTTGACAGATAAATGCAATCAAGTATATTACATAGCTTTAATGTGATCATGCTTTCCTGATTTTTCTATTTTCACAAGGAAAATTCTAGTTAACAAGTTTTTCAATATGGTTTGTTATCACACTTTTCTTATTTTCCTGGTTTAGTTAAGTTCTTTTTCTTCTTCTTTTTCTGAGGAGGGCGAGGGAAGACAGCAGATTCTGCACCTTGACTAGTATTAAATTAGTTTATAAAGTTAAGAAATGTTGTAAAAAATACTTTGCTTTACTTTTCATAACTATTACTGTTGCATTTTGTGTGCTAATTACAATTTGATGAATATGGCATTTCTTTGGTTTACAGTTAATCTAAATCGTAACCCTATAATTAATTTGTTAGAATGCACATTTTCTGCTTGCTTTTACCTAGTGGACCTCTAAAGTGATAGTCGCAAAGTAAAATTGCATTATTCAAAATACATGTTTTTTTATTTATCGCCTATTAAACTAAAATATGTGTCTTTTTTAAAAATTTATTACCTATTTCGAATTGTAATAAATGGAAAGTTTAATTAATCTTAAAAACACTACAAATTGTGGGAATCTAAGCAGTATTAAATAAATATTTAAAGTTAAATGCATATTTATGTATTGTCCTAAATATTTATATATCGCATTAAAATATATATGTGTATCGAAAAATATATTTAAATGCAAAGACTAATTGATGTTAATAAAAATACTATATATTGAACGATTTTAATCGGTATTAAACAAATATTTAAAATTAAATATACATTTATTTATCGATTATAAATTAAAATATATGTATTTTTAAAAAAATATTTTTTACGCGTTGAAACGATATTTAAATATAAAGTTTAATTCATAGTACACTACAGATTGTGGGATTCAAATTGGTATAAAATCAATATTTGAAATTAAATATAGATTTATTCATCGCATTATATATCTCATTAAAATATATTTATGCATTGCAAAGTATATTTAAATGTAAAGATTAATTAATCTTAAAACAAATCTCCAAAGTGTGCCATTTTAATTGATATTAAAAATAATTTAAAATTAAATAGACATTTTTTTATCGCATGTTGAATTAAAATATGTGCATTCTTTCCGAAATAATTTTGCATGTTAAAAAACTATATTTAAATATTAAGTTTACTTAATCTGAAAAACACTAAAGATTGTGGGATTTTAATGTGTATTAAATAAATATTTAAAATGAAATACACATTTGTGTATCTTACAGTAAATTAAAATATGTGTTGAAAATTACATATTATATATTTTGAAATACGTGTAATGTTTCGTAATTATTTTATATGTTTCAAATTATATACAAATATAAAGATTAATAAAAAATACAAAAGATTGCAGGATTTTAATCGACATTAAAATATTTAAAACTAAATTTACATTTATCTATCACATATTAACTTAAAATATGTGTAGTTCTTTTTAAAATTATTTTACCTTTTTTAAAATTATATTTTAATTTTAAGATCCGCGATTTCTTCAATATTTATTAGATTTCTTATTAGGCTATGGATCGAACCAATCATGAATCTAATCGATGGTTTGAACATCCTTGAATTAGACTGGAAAAAAAATCTCATTGTTTTAAGATGTTGAAAAATATTTTGAAATGCTAGAGATAAAAAGGCCCTGAGATAGACGCCATAAGGTATGAGATCGATGCTACTGATCAATAGAATACAATCAATTTCTTTTCCCTTTAAGTAACTTGTTTAAGAATGGTGCACTCTGGAATTCGAAAACCGAAAATGTTCTACAAATTTATCAGTGATTTAGTTTAAACAAATGATTTCTTCATGGAATGTTTGTTAAATATAAACAGTTTAGGAAATACAAAATTTTTGGAATGTTTGGTAAATATAAACAGTTTAAGAAATACAAAATTTTAGATAATAAATAAGGTATGCTTTTGAAAGTAAAATTTTTAAAAATTAAGATAATTAATTTGAAATTTCAATGTACAACTTTTTTAAAATTTGACAATTCAGAAACTGTTTAACCGATTTTGTTCCAAAATCATGTTTTGCCCTTTAAAATCTCGTAATCATTGCATTCCTTACAATTCAAAATTGTTAAATAAAATCATAAAAAGAAGCAAATAAATATTAAAATAATTGTTTTGATAAAATTATTTTTAGATAAATGAATTTTATAACGCAGAAATACGGCAAAATATACAGAATGACCTCCTTTCATTCGCTCTCCTGACCAAATTATTAGGATCCTATTTTTCATATTACGGCTTCCCACAGCATTTTAAAGATCAAGAATCCGAATCCATCGAATAGAATGTATGTTCATACAGCGAAAGTGCGTTTTTGTGTCTGATTTCGTAATTTAAAACATCGTCTATGCAAATTAATTAGCATATTTAAAGTTAAGTCTTCGAATCATTAAGATTGAGTCTTAATACATAAAAATCCGATCATTGGATCAAAAGTTATTCAAGACGGGACTTTCTATGTTTGCGCACAGTACACGTGATGACAGGTGTAAGTCATTAGTGATCGGACAAATTTGAAAAACTCAAAAGCATCGCAGTGTCTTAAAAAATAAAAATATATTATCAAATCTGTGAAAACTAGAAAAGATGTCATGCGGAATATTATCAAAATACATTAAACTAGGAGGCTTCGCCCCCTGCTCGCTGGTGCTCGCCAACCCCCGTATCGTATAGTATCAACTATACATTGTATAGTTGTATATGCTATTATATATGCTATTTCGGAGTTAAAATATATTTTGTAACATGGAAACTTCGGATAGTTTTATTAGTTTTATTTACAGTTAGATTTGACAGGCATATCAAAATAAACATACATAAATTTCGAATAATTTTTTTTTCTCATTTTGAATGTAACCTAACCACACAACTTCCATCTTTCGTGACATTGAAGAATATATCAACCCAAGATTTTGTTTAGGAATGAAACGGAAGTTAAGACTTATGAATATTCTTATTCTAAGACAGTTTAGTTCTAAGCGATTTGTTTTCCATATCCAACTCTTTAAAATAAAAAACGAGAGTAACTTCTTAGAGTTATAAAAATACCAGAATACTCTAAATTTTCTGATTTAGAGATTTCCAACAATAAAACGTTTTTAACATAAAAATAGTAATGATAAAAAAAATTCTTTTTACGAAAAACAGAATGATTAACTTAGTTATTCGTTTTCGTTTCTTTACGAAATATTACGCTTCAAAAAATTTCCATTCTCTTACAATTGAAGTAAATTTTAGAGCACAAATTTTTTCGTTTTAATTTATTAAAAATACTTGATTAAATAAACGAAAAAAACTCTGTTTAATTTCTTTGACAATTTACATGCAGATTTGGAGCAAAGGGCTTCTATCATAGTTTTCCATTCCATTTGTGACTAGATATTTCGCCTCTCTCTCAATGTCTTTCCTATTGTTTTCGTTTAACTGATAATTAATCAACAATTTTTTTTTAAGGTCTTCCTCTTTTTCTATTGCCCTGAGGGTTCCAAACAAAAACTTGCTTTACTTTAAATCTCTTAATTTTACTCAGAACATGACCAATCCATTTTCGTTTACGTTTTTTAATTTCCAATCCTATTGGTTTCTGTTTTGTTCTAAGAATTTCTGCTTTGCAAATTTTATAGAATTACTGGATACGTAAGATTCTTCTTTAACTGTTGTTAAAAAATACTTGAATTTTTTTTCATGGTATTTTTATTGCAGTGTCATGTCTCTGACGCTTACAGTAGGCCAGATTTACCATTATCTTTGCAAATTTACAGGGATATTTTTACAAATATATTAATATCAGTCATATTCACATAGACCAAACAGTCTCAATTACTATTAGTAAGATTATATTCGGTCGTGAGATAGGGCGGGATAGAATGGTCGGTAGGGCACTAGGCCCATGTCCGAGAGTTCATGGGTTCGAACCCCGCCGGCCGAAGACTCCCCGTGTAGTAAAGTGACTGATGCACGTTAAATCTGTCGAGTCTTTCCATCCATGTTCCCACAACAAATCAGAACCCTGGGGGTACTGGATTGGAGACCGATCGTTCTTTTATTCAGGTCAAAATTACGATCTGTGGATGAATGAATGAATGGATGTATGAATGGGTCCGCCTTATAAACAGGCGTGGCGTATGATGTGCGAAGTCAAATTCGTATCCTTAGATGGCGCCACTGAAAAACAAGAATCGCACACTCTGCCTTAAATTTGCTCGGTTTCACCAAGCAGGCTTGCCCGTATGGCAAGTGGCATTTGAACCAACCAACCAGATTATATCGATGCCGGAAGGCTTAGGGGAGGAGATTAGATTCATTTTTTACATTATTATTTTTATTTTTTTATTAACATAATAAATTTTACAGGTCGATATTACTTGAGAGCTTATTTATCAGCTGTTTGCGTTTTACTTAAAACGTAGCCCATACATTTTTCAAATGATTTTTCAAGAGTTGTTCGAACTGAGTCGAGCCTTGATACTCGAATGTTTTTGACCAGCTGTGGGGTAGGCTTTCCTCGCAACATTCTTGTGTTTTTATTCTTATATCTTTTTCCTCTTTGATTGGGGTTTCTGACAAAATCGTCGAGTTAGTAACCTTCTTCAATAGCCATTTCGTATAAAAGTTGAAAAAATGTATTAAAATTGAAAATAGAAGGTAACAACAAGTATACATACCTAACACCGAGAAAAAACTGTAGTAAAATCCACCTGAATATGTTGCAATTTATCGTGTTTCTGAATCATCTCTTAGAAAAGAAAAGGTCTCTGCACGAGTTACCACAAACGAGAAATCCAATCCTTTAGTAGTTCGAATAGTAAAATCTTTCGTATTTGTCCTCACTGTGCAGTTTAGTTTGCCCGTACGTAGTGGCAAATTTCGTATTTCTCCTCACTGCGCAGTTTATATTTGATACATAGGACTACTAAGTTTATTCGTGCAGTGGTCTTCCTTCTTCTAGGAGGTGTCGGTTTCCGGCTCTTAAGGAACACTAAAATGTCGGTAATTTTTGCCGATGCACTTTGATAATGATTTTGGGAAACTAATCATTGAAATATGGTTTTATGATATATAAAATTAAAAATTATTAAAAAATTAAATTATTAAAATTAGCACACAAAATTTGGTAAATGTAATAAAACCTGGTAACTTTGTTACGATATTTTAGAGCATGGATGAAAAAAATTTATTCGGTTAAATTTGTTTCTCAGTTTTGTATTTTTTACTAAATGTGTGGCAATAAGAACTAAAATTTTGAAAACCAGAATTTCCTACTAACCGTTACCATATGGACGGAAAAATTACCAAATGAATGATTTAAATACCGCATATTTTGGTTTTATTAACCAGAATTACGTTATTTTTAAATTTTTTTTATTATTTTTTATTTACTTTTTAACTAGAAATGTTAGTACATTAATTTTAAAAGAATTTTTTTTCTCCACGTAGTACAAGCTAAGTGTAATTCATATTTTTTATATATATGCAAATGACTGATTGATAGTTTAGAAGAAAATAATTTGCAAAAAAAAGAAATTACGTTTGTGGAAGCAAACGATATTGTTTTTTACCCGTCGTTGAGCAGCTGACCCGATTCTGAGTTTACGGCTATTAATGTTCAACTCCATAGCCTTGAAATTTTGAACCAGGGGCAGAAGGCTAGGGGGGACCTGGATTAAATAGTGGAAAAATTTTGCTTTCATGGTGTACTTTTTGATGGAACTAACCTGTATTTGAGCTGCATGGAGAAGAAAACCACGAAGATCTCGTATGGTTAGTCTGGCGTGAAAGGGAACTCTAACACAGAATTCGTTTACCACTGAGGATAATTTACGTCAGCCCTGTGGTTGGTTCAAGTCTGTGCGAAATTCATTTATACTTGATTTTATTTGCAAATGGTTGTTGTATGGATGCAACACGTGATTCATGACGCATCATGCAGAAATCTTGTGCCCTTCAGCTGAATAAATGTTAGAGAATGAAAAAAAATAGGCTTGGTTAAACCTCTCTAGTTTTCCCAACAATGTTGAGAAAATATTACTACATGAAAAGAAATCCAAGCATAAAATGTTTATAGGTCGTACAGTCTCAGAAAAATTGGTTTAACGTTACACGGTGCTAATTTATAGCAATCTTAATAAGGTATAAAATGAAACCATCTTTCCGTTCAAGTTAAACTATAACATCTTTTAAGAAATATGTTATCATGGTAAACCATATTTCAATGATAAGTTTCCCAAAATCATTATCAAAGTGCATCGGTAAAAATTAACGACATTTAAGTGTTCCTTAAGAGCCATAAGCCGACACTTCCTAGAAGAAGGAACGCCACTTACCATGGATGTATGGTAAGTTAAGCGCAATAAGCTTAATAAATATTATAGTATGGTAAGTTGGTCATAATAAGCTTAATATATATGATTGCATGGTAAGTAAATCATATTAAGCTTAAGAAATATGATTACATGGTAAGTTAATCATAATAAGCTTATGAAATTCGATAACATGGTAAGTTAATCATAATAAGCTTAAGAAATATAATAATATGGTAAGTTAATCATAATAAGCTAAATAAATGTGATAATAAGGTAAATAAATCATAATAAGCTTAAGAAATATGATAACATGGTTCAACCGTATCACCATATTCAGATTTCAGAAAATTTAAACTATTTTATTCGTCAACATGCTCCAAAATTTATTATATTCTTGGCATATTTTCGAATAAGAAGAATACATAAGAATTTCTGCCGCAGACGAAATCCGGGAGACAGTTAATTATGGGGTAACACAAAAAGTTTTGCTTAAAGGTGAGCAAATGAAAATGAATGGATGTCTTTGACCCTAAATATATCTTACTACTATTTTCCTGTTCCTTACCCGCTCTTGTTACACGTGATTGGTTGGGTAGAGTGCAAGGTAGGAAAAATATAGAGCACATCAAATCAAAGAATGACTTAGAAAGAAGATGGAGAAATAAGCAAAAAGTTTCATTAAGTAGCAATACCGTTTCTTTCAGGAAGTAAGAAAATAAAGTAGAACGCTGGGCGATCTATATTTTTTTTGTTGAAATAGGAATCTTTATATGGTTTCTTACGTTACATTGTATTTCTAAGAGTTCCTTTGGAGGTTTAAAATTAGGAAATCATTTGTAGAGAAAATTTCTAGCATTATTTTATTTTATAAGCTGCTGATTTTTTGATCAAGCATTGGGACTAACTAGCCTTCGTAAGAGACTTTTTGATGAAACTACCCAGCACTTACGTTACATGGTGAGGAAAACCACGAAAACCTACCATGGTTAGCCTGACGGCAAGGGGATTTTACCTAATGATCCGTCTGCAATTGTGGATATTTTACATTAGAATTTGGTTAATATGAAGAGGAAAACCTCCCACGGTTAGCCCGACTTCATGGGAATTGTAACTCATGATCCGTCTACCACTGATATTTTACGTCAGCATTGTAGTCGGTACTAGCGGGGATCAGAATTCGTACCAGGCAGTTACCGCTGGGGTTCGAACCTGGGTCAACTTACCAGGATTTGAATGCTCTATCTCCTGAGCCACTGTGACTCAATTTCGAACTTTAGACATTAGGTGTCATGAAAGGAATGAAACTTATATAATAAAATAATTTATTAATTTTCTAATTACTTCTGTATGCATTCATTGAAGCTGATGGCATCAGTGACGATTTTTTTTAATTTAAAGAAAGTTAAGCGATTTTCAATCGGGTAACAGAAAAATAGTGCAACCTAGTTGCTGTAGTATCAGTAACATGATACGTGTACCCCAACAATTTTTTAGTGCGTATCTTATAGAGTAGGTCCATGTTATTCAGGTTGGCTCAGATCCAGTTATATTATGTTCGCTGCTTTTTTTTCTGTACTCGATCAAATAAAATGTTAGTCATAGCTTAAAAAAGGGGCAACTTTTTACATAGATAGTTTTTAATTCTTTTTTTGATGTGCAGGTTCTTTTGTATAATTAAACCAGACACGTAATAAATTCTTTTCAACCCTGTGACAATGTTGCCACTTTCCAGAAAAATTCCAGAACTGGTAATAAACCATCAAGGAATCAAAATGTTTTAACTAATTTCCATCTATCAAAAATATTTGAAAATTAATTATTTGTGTTGCAACTGACCAACCGAATTCCTAAAAGTGACGTGAAATTTTAGGGCTGTAAAATTTATGATTATCTCATAAAACTTTTGGCAACACTTTTTAAATTTTTTCCAGACCGTGGCAACCCTGAAGGAACACTAGAAAAACGGCCATTAGGGCCCCTCTCATTTAATTATGTTCTAGAATAACTTATTGAATGAATTGAGTGTTTCTGTTTTTTTCATAATTTGATCCAATTTAAGTTCCTATTTAGTCATTCATGTGTTAGCCTTATTGGAGCTTGTATACAGAAGATGAAGGTTCAGAAAAAGTAAGGGTAGAGTCAGAAGAAGGATGGGAAGAGTCAGGAGCAGGATAGGAAGAGTCAGAAGAAGGATGGGAAGAGTCAGAAAAAGGATTGTGGAAGATGTTAGCCTTTACATTCTTTTATTTCCACAGACATACAGAGACGAACGATAAACAAAAACATTAATAATAAGGAAAAGTCGTTTGGTTACCTAGCAACCAGCTGGAGTTGCAGTTATTATTTCGGCAGACGATTTAAAACAATTATTAAAACTAACTGTTTATTGATGACGGAACATCCTCCCCACCCTGGTCAACCTCAAGAGGGATGACCAGCTGTATAGGTCGAGTTATAGTATTTCCATTCACTCTTAACACACATGTTCGGATTTCCCCATCACGCCCTTTAATTAGATTGGTAATTCGGGCTTTCTTCTACATGTGTCTGGGTCTGACGTCTTCTTGTAGTAGCACAAGATCTCCTGCACGGATGTTGAAGGATTTATGAATATTGCGAACTTGGTGATAAGAGTGAAGTTGCAGCAGATATTCTTTGGACCATCTTTTCCAAAATATATCCAACACGTCTTGTTGTTGTTTGGAGAGTTTCGTAAGTCTTGGATTGTTATTCGGATTTGTGGGTATGGATGTTAAGTTTCTACCCGTTAGGAAATGTGCCGGAGTCAAGGCTTCCGTATTGTCTTCATCTCCCTCTTCATATGCAATGGGTCTGCTGTTAAGGGCGGCTTCTATCCCTACTAGTACAGTTGATAAATTTTCTTTATCCAATAGTGCCCGACCAAGAGATTTACGAAGAAAATTTTTCACTAATCCGATTAGGCGCTTCCACCAACCTCCCCACCAAGCCGCTCTGTGTACGATGAACTTCCAAATTATGCTATTATGAGCGTAAAACTGTTGCACTTCAGTAGATGTAAGAGTGTTCCATAGAAGTATTAGCTCCTTATTTGCAGCGTGGAACGTAGCAGCATTATCACTATAAATGGTATGTCGTAGTCCTCTACGACCCACAAATCGCTGCAATGCTAACAGAAACTTGTCTGTCGAAAGATCTGACACAAGTTCGAGATGTATGGCTCTGGTCGTTGCACAGGTAAACAGTACAATGTAAGCTGTGTCTGAAGGATTCAAAGTGCGAACATGTACGGGACCAGCAAAATCTATTCCTGTGGTGAAAAATGGTGTAACTGGATTTATTCTATCAGCTGATAGAGGAGCTTAAATTTGAGTGCAGCGAATTGCTCGTGACATCTTGCATGGTAGGCATTTGTAAACCACTTGTTTGATGGCTTGGCGGCCTCGTAGAATACAAAAGTTTGAGCGTAGTTCTGAAAGCACTATTCTAACACCTAGGTGATGCATTTTGATATGTGTTTGACGTATCATCAGACTTGTGAAATGATGAGATCCGTCCAGCAAAATTGGATGTTTTTGGGACTCTGATAAACTCGAAAACTGTAATCTGCCACCAATACGTATTAATTTGTTTTCAAATAATGGGTTCAATTTTGTAATCTTTGAATTTTTTGGTAGTGACTTGGATGTTGATAAAGCTTCGTATTCTAACGGAAATGACTCTTTCTGAACCACTTGTATCCAGTAATTTCTAGCATCATATATTTCTGCAGTGTCAAGTTCTCCGGCCTTGAGATCTACAGTTCGAGTTAAAACGCAGAATCCATGCAGTAACACGTAGCAGTCTGAAGTAGGAGCTGTAGTCTTTTGCGTCGATGATGGGTTGAAAAGCAGTAACATGAAATGTTTGAATTTCTTTATTTTTCTTTACCTCCAAATTATGAGAGTAATCTGTTTTCGAATCTGGCCAGCTTTCTGTGGGTTCAGTCAGCCAAGTGGGCCCGTTCCACCAGATGTTGAGGTCTTTCAGCGTAGATGGAGGAACGCCTCTTGATAGTTTGTCCGCTGGGTTGTCTTGTCCCGGGCAATGCCGCCACTGTGAAGGGTCAGTGTATGAAATTATTTCTGTTACCCTGTTGCACACAAAGGTTNAAACTATCAACAAGATCATTATGAATGAAACTAGACTGGCTACCTCCATCCAGAAGACAACGAGTCAATCTTGTAGCACCAGTCGGGCCTGTTATAAAAACTCTTGCAGTTTGCAAATGCACAGTGTTCGGTGTTGCAATATCGATCTTGTGAGTAGACGTTGTACCTGGGTGATCAACACTGTTCTTACAAATTGAAACATGATGCTTTTTCTTGCATTTCACACAACAAGCCTTTTCCTTACGAGGACAGCTCTGTTTTGTGTGCCCTCGTCCAGTGCACAAAGAACATCTATTCGTAGTTTTTAATTTCTGTATTCGTGTGTCTATATCTGTCACAGAGTTGCACTGTTGAGGCCAATGTCCGGCAGTTTCGCAAAAGGGACAGAATATGGTGAAGGTTTCTTACTTTTAGTAATTGGCTTGGAATTTACATTGAAGTTTTCTAACGTGGATTTTAAAGAGTAATCAGAAGACATAAGACCTTTAATCTTGCTTGTTGTAAGGGTCCCTTCCACTTCTTCGGCGAGAAAATGCATTAGTTGTGTGATATCACCTTCTGAAATTTTTTGGCGTTTCGCATGAATAACCCATCGGCAACAAATATCGTCAGGGAATGCACGTAAAATTTTAGGAGATAAAACTCTACCGTATGCGTCAATGTCTTCGCCCAAAGCACGTAGAGCCTGTAACCTTCTGTTGCATTCAATATAGACTTCATTCAGTGATGTTGGCGATGGATTTCGGATTGGCGTTAAATTCTCCAAAAAATCCAAATGAGATTGAATGATTCTATTTTTATCACCATATTTGTCAATAAGTAGCTTCTTAGTGGTTTCATATGTATCTGCAATAATACTTATACCATCAACCAATCGTTTTGGTTCATCTTCTAAATATCCTCTGAGAAAAACATGTTTATTAATTGATGATAGATTTGGATTATCGTCTACAGACGTTTTAAATTGTTCCCAAAAGCATTGCCATTGTTCAACGTCGCCACGAAAGGGCTCTAATTTTATTGTCGGTAGTTTTACATTTTGTTGTGGTGACACAGAATTCACATTTTGAATCGGAAAGTTAGTAACATTTGGTGAATCTACAGTCTCATTCTTGTTTTGATTTTCTTTTATTGCACGATTTGCATCAAAAATCGCACGCTTGGCGTTATCCGTATACTCTTGGCATTGCACTACATCAATTTCGTATTCTGCATCCGAAAGTAATATGTGTATATCATTATCCACTATTTCCATGTCATTAAGTACTTCGGCAAGACGACTACAAGAGAATTCAATATCGGCATTCGAGGTAGAATTTAAAGTGTCCTTTAGTTGGCTAATGAAGCGAGTAATATTGGCTCGAATTGTTCTACGTTTGCGCTTCAATAGTGCCATTTTGTCAGCCGAATCATTTTGTGTTGAAGTCATTCTTATTAAGTGGAAAGGAAATAAAAATGAAGTTTCGTAAATAAATTCTCACCTCTTTAAACGCAGGAACGTAATTTTTTTCTTTCAAATCCTGGTCCGTAGTAAGGTTGAGTATTTCGGCACCATTATGTTAGCTTTTACATTCTTTTATTTCCACAGACATACAGAGACGAACGATAAACAAAAACATTAATAATAAGAAAAAGTCGTTTGGTTGCCTAGCAACCAGCTGGAGTTGCAGTTATTATTTCGGCAGACGATTTAAAACAATTATTAAAACTAACTGTTTATTGATGACGGAACAGAAGAGTCAGAAGATGGAAGGGACGAGTCAGGAGCAGGATAGGAAGAGTCAGAAGAAGGATGGGAAGAGTCCGAAAAAGGATTGTGGAAGAGTCAGAAGAAGGAAGGGACGAGTCAGAAGAAGGATGGGAAGAGTCAGAAGCAGGATAGGAAGAGTCAAAAGAAGGATGGGAAGAGTCAGAAAAAGGATTGTGGAAGAGTCAGAAGAAGGAAGGGACGAGTCAGAAGAAGGAAGGGACGAGTCAGAAGAAGGATAGGAATAGTGGCCCCTAATATATTTTGGTAGATAATCCATAACCCCAGTTAGGTTTGGGTACAAAGTACCCTTTCATCGATGTAAGGATCTCCAATTTCATTGAAAAAAAGCAAGAGTATTTCAATATGTCTTCAATTACTATTTATAGAGAAAAAGAAACTCAATTAACCAAGAAACTAATGTATAACTTGATCGTCAGTGTTCCATTTAATCAAATATTTTCGTCTATCAAATCGAATAAATACCATAGAATTTCGACAGCCGTGTCTCTAATATATATCCTATTAAATTAATTATGGTTATATTTTAAGATTTCAATTATCCACTCGATCTACACACGCAAAAGAAAAAACACTTTTAAGGACCACACTGACCCTTTTAGGATTTCTTTCACGGTATATAGCAATGTTCAGTCTTTCGATTATTAAAATTTATCACGAATTTTGTAATTACCTGTTAAATTTTTGTGACATGCATCTCGACTCTTAGATTAAGTTTATTTTCCATTGTTTGCAAAATCATCATTTGTTACTTTATATTCTTGAAACGATTTGCGAATTTGCAAAAATAACATTGAAAAACCCAAAAGTTATTTTTAGTTTTTAAAAATAATATTTCTGAAAAGATTCCTCTAAAATAAATATCAAAAGTGAAAAATTATTTTAAATTTTCTTAACGGAATTTCTAAAAAAATGAATAGCGATAAACAGTTAATTGATATAACAATAATAGATGTTATTTTTAAATAATTAAATTGTTGGTTTAAAGCATTAAATTCAGACATTGAAATGTCTCAGTTTATGCAACAGTAAAAAAAAACTTTTATATCAACAGACAAAAAGTAAATTTTTTTGAGAAATGAAGAAGAAAAAACAGATATTCATAAAAGGCAAACAACGTTTTTCGTCTTGACACTGAACATATTATTATAACTGGATACCTTTCACATTTTTGAAAATATATTTTTCCAATGCTGACATTTTTTTCTCTTGTTTTTTTTTGTGAACGTACGTTTCTAAAACATCATATTAATTTATATTTAATTTAAAAAATAATTGAGTAATGTGAAAGGAACTAAACTTTTTATCCAAGTGAATGTTTCTTGAAAGTTATATAGAAGGCGTAAAAAAAAATTTTTTTAATGTAAAAACTCTTGAAAAATGTTATTTAAAATTTTTTTTTTACTAAGTGAGGAAGACGTTGAAATTAGTTTAAAGAGAAATTTTTATGTTGAAATAAAATTATGAAATTAAAGTATAAAAAGATTAGGTATTAAAATGTTTCTGGTGCATTAAATTAAACTAAATTTTTATGCAATAGTAACATTTAAAAATTCTTAATCAAGAAAAAACAAGTAAGTTTCTGATTAACAGCAACATCTCTCATCGGTCTATTTTTCCTGCATTAACTTCAAGTTGTAACTTAATTGATTAAACAGATTAAACTTTTGTTGTATGAGATTTCTTAACAGATCTTTAGGAACTTTCGTGTAGCTGATTTTAAATCTGCAATCTGTTTCTTTCTACAAGCTTTAGTTTTTTTGAAGGGTACTTTTAGTCTAAGTGTACTGGCTTAAAAAGTTATATATAACAGAGGGTAGCGTGAGGCAACTTCTGGGGGATTAAGGGGACGTCATTAGGATTAAAATAGCATAAGAAACCATGCCCAAAATTTTCATCATACGCCACTAGGGGCGCATCTCTATTATGACCTGGTTCTTCGTATGCTTCTGAACAAGTAATAATAGAGAAACGCCCCTAGCTGTGAATGACGAAATTTCTTCCTTCACATCACTTTTGAGACTATGCCTATTGTTTAAAAATGTGTATATGCTGTTTTAATTTCGAATACATGACATTTTCAAATTCGATTATTATTTGTTTTCTTTAGCTATTTTAACACATTTTTATCTAATTCCATGAAGCCCTTTTTACAGTGTATAAAGTCTTAGATGGATGAGTAACAATTTGTTTGAGAACTAATGTCACCATCATAACGATAATCTCAAAATCAGTTCTGTTCTTGATGCGGAGGCAGAAATGTCACCATACGCCACTGGAGCCTCTTCCTTATTATGACTGTTCAGAAGCACACGAATAATCAAGTCATAATAATTTAGCGCCCCTAGCGGCGTATGACTATATTTTCGGGCATGGGTTCCTATGCAATTTTAATTGCGATGACGTTCTCTAACTCCCCTTGAAGTTTGTCTTACGTGACCTCCTGTCGTATATAACGTTTTTAAACTTCTACAAAAAATGTATTTTTAAAAACGAATTGTAGGTTTAAAGGCAAAACTAATTTCATATTTGAAATCCTCTCATTAGAACTATGCAAGATCAAGTGTTTGTACGAATGAAACCAAAAATTTGTTGCTCAATGTTATGTAATATTTCTCTATTTTCTCTATGGATCTATCTTGGTACTGTTAGAAGTTGTTTGCGGTAGTGTATTTCCATCTTCAGAGTTATTCGTTGTTTTCATCTTTATCACAACTCTATGTATTATAGATAAATTCGACGAATACATTTCACACAATGTGCAGTGTGTAAAACAAACACATCACAATCTGAATATTGACATAACAATAAGATTATTTAGAAAATATTCAACTGTTGGGCAAAGAGTTCATAGAGGTTAAAGCTAAACAATTTCGAGGTCAACGTTATGATGGGGACAATGTGTTCAGCATTGCATTGAAAACAACCTTCATTTCCCGAACAAGTTGTTACTCCTTAATTTGTGACTTAATATACAGTAAAAAGGATTACGCGAAATTAAGCAAAAATGCGTCGAAATTGTACAAAAGAGTGGCATTTAAGAACAGCATGTATTCAAAACTGAAACAGCATATACTTATTTTATCATTTTTTGAGACTATACCTTTTGCTCAAAAATTAATGTACACTGTTTCAATTTTGAATACACAGGGTTTTAAAATTCGATTATTGTTTTTGGACAAATAGTTTCTGTGCTATTTTGACAAATTTTCGCTCAAATTTGAGTGACCCTTTTTACAGCATGGGCTTTAAAATGTTATTGTGAACAGAACTCAATTCTTTCACAATGGATGCTCTGAGTACAGTGTCCGAGTGGTTTTGAATAGGTTTTGAATTTACAATTGGATTTGTATGCTAAGCAGTCTTATGAAGATATGAAATCAATAATTTAGTCAAGAGAGCAGTGAAATGTTTCTGCTGCTTGCTTTTTGAGGAATTTTAAAATATTGATAAAATGGCCCCTTGTTTTTCCTCATTGACGGCAAGTTTTGAAAATTATATCGAAATGACATATAAGGAGTCAATGTTTTCCACTCAATTATAAAACTTGTGTTTCCAAAGATAATTTCATGTAAAATTAAATTAGTAACTACTTATTAATTTGCTTTTATAATTATGATCAAAACGATTTCGCATTGTAGGATTTTAAAGTTTTTACATTGTCCTAAACAAAGTAATTTTAAATGTTGGAATTTAAACGAAATTGATTGAAAAGATAGTAAACAATAGATATAGGAAAATAATATTTCATTGAATTTTTATCAGTCAAAGATTTTTTAATGGATTTTGCTCTAATTTTAAATCTTACCTTTTGTATATTATCATGTTGAATTATTGTTGTTGTCGTACGTCACAGGTGGTGCGATTACCCTGTGGCGCCATCTAGGGCCAAGAATTCAACTTCTGTCATACCCGTTTATAAGGCGGACCATTCATACAAACATTCATTTATTCGCAGATTGTAATTTTGACCTGAACGATCAATCTCCAACGACCTATCCCAGCGATTTGCTATGGGAACATGGAGGATAGTGTGACCTGACAGATTTAATGTGCACCAATCACCATTTACTACACATTTAGTCTTCGGCCATTTGGATGCGAGCTTCTTTTCTCAAGAGCGGGAGTCTAGCGAACTACCAATTTGGCTATCGAGGTCTTGTTAAATTATAAAAAAAAAATATTATATAATTTCTTAAGAATTCTTTTTTAGTATAATAATGATTGCAAAAACAGCATTATTAAGAGCATGTCAGTATATTTATTAGCACGCGCCATTTTTAGTGGTCCAATCAAATCCAATGCTCTTGCAAATTCATAGACGCCATCTTTTTTCAAGAACGAATGTTCTCCATATTTATCGAAATAGGTCGCCAAGTCTAGGGTTCTAGTAAGACTATGAAACTATAACCTTTTTTTAAAATAATTCTATGATATATTACGTAAAATATAGAATTAATTAAATTTCTTTCTGACGTGTTTAACTTTTAAAAGCTTTTATATTGTTTTAAAAGCATATTTGAATAGTTTGATAACGAAATAAAACGGAACTATATACAGTCGCGGATGATTACTCAAATCCTATACCGCAATCAGGACTGCAATGGTCTTTTCTTAACTTGCAACTGAGTATAAATCTAACAGTTTTTGCTGAGCAGAACGAAGTTGAACGTAAAGTGGAAAAGCAAGAACAGCGTCTTATGATTTTAAATACAGAGAGATACTAAGATTTATCTTCTGCTTGGCAAAAATCGATACATTTCTTTTTAAAAAATAGAGTTCAGGTTCAAACATTCTAAAAATAAAGAAACTTAACCACATAATTCTCAGAAAACTAAATTTTAAGGATGCTGCTTACTAAGAAATATTTTCTTCTTTTTGGTTTCAAATAAAATTGTTTTTATGACTTTATATCCCTTAACTTTCTTTTAAAGAGAGCTTAAAAGCAGTTTTTTAAAACTTTATTTAAGTTAATGCAGCGATAAATTCTTTTTATTTGAGAAATAACTCTACGTCTCTCTTTTAAATATTTTTTTAAAGCAATTACTAAAGCTGAGAAAAAGAGAAACGTTCGCTTTAGACAATTTAAAGCTTAAGTTACACATTTCTTTTCAGTTATTTTGGAATGTAAGCTTTTTTTTAAATTTAATAAATGCCTAATAAACAGAAAATATAGTTGAAGATAATAATGGGAAGAAATGTATTAATTAAATTTGAAATACTATATTTCTTTAAAGTTTCAAAGATAAACTTATTAAATAGTTGTTTTCTTTTCAAAGTTACAATGCTTTTTGCCATAGAATAAGAGACATATGTTTTATCGTATTCTGTTTTAAATTGTCTAACTACCAGGTAATCTATTCAAAAATATGTCAGGAGATGGAAAGGTAACTTTTGCTGCATACTTCTTAGGAAACCAGTTATTTATTATTTAATGAAACATTATATCAAAAATAATGAACTTACATGGAAAAATTCTGGTAAAATTAACGTTCTTGTAAGGTAATGACATTTCTCGTAAAAGACGAAGAAAAAATCATAATTATGGTAATAAAACAAAGCAATACGCCTTTTAAATTTTTAACCACTCATTTCGTAACTTTTCTATTTGTATGGTAACTGTTCATCGGAAATTCTGGTTTTCCAAATTATAATTCTTATTACCACACATTTAGTGAAAATACAAAACTGAAAAGTAAATTTAACCGAATAAATGGTTTTTGTTGCCATTCTTTAAGGTGTCATAATAAATTTGTCGAAAGGTTTTTCGGAATTGTAATTCATTTTACCATTTATTTGGTAATTTTAATCTTTTTATTAAAGAAAGTAATAATAGTGTGTTTACATTTCTAGGATTTATTTAAATTGTCAGTTTTTTTAATGACTGGTAAGTAGCAGTTATAGTTTATTTACGTCACACTAGAGCTGCACAATGGGGGCTATTTGCGACGGTTTGGGAAACATTGATAAGAAGGATTCGAAGACATGCCATCACAATTTTGATCCTCTGAAGAAAGAATGGCTCCCCCGCTTTGGTAGCCCGACAATCCGCGCACGAAGTCGAGCACTTTACGGTAAAATAGTTTAACAAGGGCCAATACCGTACACCTTCGGTCCCTTTCTTAGTTTGATCAAAGTGACACACTGACCACAGCTAGTGACCCTTGACCTTAGTGTTCTACTGGGAACCGTGCTTTACGATCAGTCCATTGTGTTACGAATGGCTTATAAGAGTTAGGTGACAGTAAATTATTAATTTTTTAAATATATTTGCTGAACTAGGGGAAAGTGGGCTTAAATGATGCTTTTAAGCCAGTTGAAAATACTTGGATAGATCAAGCTATGGTGTCTGTAGTATGCATCTTTTATGGGAGTAGAGGAATTAATTTATTAATTCCCTAACATACGTGGGTTTCTTTGTATATACAAAGAAGAAAAGTTTAAAAACTCTCCTCAGTTTGAAAAGCAGAGAGTTCTATGTTATTTTATAACCATCGTTGAACAGCCGACCCAATGTTTGGGTTTACGACTACTTATGTTCAACGCCGTAGCCTTGTAATTTCGAACCCAATCCAGAAAATAAGGGATCAAATATTGTTAGAAATTTCCCTCCGTGGAGAAGGTTTTAATGGAACTAACCCGCATTTGCATTACATGATTAGGAAAACCACGAAAACCTCCAACGGTTAGGCTGACGGCAAGGGAACTCTAATCCATGATCCGTCTACCATTGTGGATATTTTACATCACCACTGTGGTCGGTGCGAGCCGGATGTGGAATTCGTATCCATCAGCCATCACTAGGATTCGAACTCGGTTCACCTCATAGGAAGGAGAGTGCTTTATCCTCAGAGCCACCACAGCTCATGGATATATGTTTGTAATGTCTTTCTCTATCTTGTGCAATCCGTATTCCGACTTGCGAAGGACTTATTAGAGCTTATGTAATAACCTTGTATACTTTTAATGAGCAGACAAGCCTGAATATGAAAGTGTAACAATAAATGAATAAGCATAGACAATTAAATACAAGTAAATAAATAAAAATAAGTAAATATTAATAAATATGAATAAATAGATACTTCTTGGAAAGCGTTGGAATTTGAAGCGGCTAGTTCTACTCTTTCAATTTAGGATGTTGGGAGAGCCCAGAAGGGTAACAGTTAAATTCACGCTACTTAGTAGAACAGCTATGTCAAGCATCACTGGCAGTGGTCAGTGAGAGAGTAGATGACCACTTTGAAGCCTGCGAAGAAACCGAGGATGCACGTTATCGATCCTCATTGAACTGTACTACCATATAGTGCTCGACTTCGCGCACAGGTCAGGTTCAACAATGCATGTCTTATATACAGATTCCTTATGTCTTATATACAGTAATGATATGCACGAATGACGTCACTTACGTTATTTGCAACAACAACAAAAACAACAACTTAATTCTGGTTATTTAATGTATTCAAAGGAGTAACAAACCACTCCAACATGGCACTCCAATAACAGCCCCAAACCACTTTTTGACTTTGCCAATGGTTGAGAGGTGGCTTATTACCGTTGTTGTATTTACTCCTGAAAGTTACGCAGCATCTCGAACAGTTTGAATCCCCACGACGGGTAATCGATACGAATTTCGTACCACGCAGTCACCGACCACAGTGCTGTCATAAAACATCCTCAGTGGTAAACGGATCAGTGGGTTACAGACTCATTCTTATCAGGCTATCCGCGGTAGGTTTTAATGGTTTTTCCCATCAAGTAACGCAAATGCGGGTTAGTTCCAACTAAAAGGTCCTCAACGAAGGAAATTGTTTTCGAATACTTGATCCAGGAGTTTCCTTGTCTTCTGAATCGGGTTCTTAACTACAAGATTGCAGAGTTGAACTGTGAGAAGCATAAGCTCAGATTTTGTGTCCGCTGTTTAACGCCGGTTATAAAGTAAAATTAAATAAAATGATGTTACCTTCGGGTTGCCTCAACTTTTGTTAATCGTTTGTGATTGGTGCTTGGTTTCTACTCATATGTATTGATTTATTATCAAAGGGCCGAATGCGCTAAGAGGGGCCTTTGATAGTTTCTTTTGTCTTCTGTGTAATGTTCTTGGCTACATTGTTGCGCTCAGTCTTTAGCAATATCTGCAATGTCAATTGCAATAAATTTTTTTTGAATATTTTATTCTTAAATGTGATTTGTTCTTTTCATTGATTTCCAATTACTTTTATTCATTAGGTATTTTAGAAGATAATAAATAAATAATTATAATGTAATAAATAAATAAATTATCAAACTTGTATATTTAAATTATTAAAGATCGTGAGTTTTTAAACGAGTGTTCAATCAGAACAGAAAGTCAATTATGTATTTTGAACTAGAAGAGTGCTTGCGAGTTCTCTAGTAAGTTTAATTGAAATCTGAAGATAATTGAAAAAATTAATCATGATTTGTTTAATTAAGATTCACTTAGTTAACTAAGCAGTTTGAAAATGTTTGTTTTTCTGTTTTAATTAAATTATGAAATTATGTTTTAATTAAAACTATTTTCTTTTAAAATAATATATATATAACAAATTTTAAATCTTTGGGGGAATTTATATTTTAGTTCAAGTTAATCGATATTTAGTAACTGCAATTATAATAGTAAATATTTTTTGATTCAAAAGAAAATAGTTTTTTTTTCTCTTTGGAAGTTAATGAGTTTTGCACGCATTATATTATAATTCGTTCATCGAAGAAAAAGAAAAAAAAATTTCCTAAATTAAAATTCGCATTCCATCATTGTAAAGGAAACAGCAAATTTGAATGTCTAGAAAAATAATCAAATCAGCTATTGCATTTTTAATTAACATTTGAAGCAAACAAATAAATTAATCATTTTAACGTACAATAATATGTAAACAATAAAATCTGAATAGTTTTTAAGATGAAGGATTTAATTATATACAATAGTAATCTATATAACTAGACCTTTCAAACAAATTCACTAGAGAATATGCCAGATAATTAGAAATTAATAATTAAAAACACACGCCCTATTATCTGAAAAATTTTAATCATCATTACATAATATTTATCATATATTTTTTTTTCATTAAATTTCTAAATTGCATTTAGAAATTAACTATTTTCAAAAATTTAGTTCCTTATAATACAATAGTGGACGCACGGCTACAAATGTCTTGGTTAAAATGGTTAAATAGAAATTTATCTTATTGTTATTTTACCACATACAACCAAAGCAGTCAAGTAACCATAAAAAAATATATTCAAATTGTTAAGTGTGAGAAAAACGTTTATTGATTGTTTTTACCTAACACGGTTTGACCAGAATTATATTTGCAACAACCATGCCCACTTTATGAGGCCATTCTGTACCATGCAGCTGGGTGCACAGTGTAGCTGAGAGGGCTTATCCTTCACTCTCCTGACTGGCTGGACAGGGGTTCGGTCCCCAGCGTTAATACCACACTATTTCTTCCATTTCTTCAATATATGGAGAGTTTCTAGTATCCTGCACTCTTCTATCAGTGACCCTAGACTATTAGAATACGAAACAGTCATAAACGCATAAATGGCGCAACGCCCACAAAGGTGCAATGTCTTTTTACGTTTTATTTTTATGGTTAAGAAATTATACTAGTTGTAAATGGTTACAAAAACCGTATGGTTTTCGTATTCACGGTTTTTAGACCGTATCAAGTGTAAATGGTTTTAAAAACGCATAGGAAAAGAAATGTTCCTAATCAAGGACTTTATGGTTAAACGAACTGACAGACTGCTTCCAGTTATTTTACAGCAATTTCAGAAATAAAATTCTAACAGTGAGCATTAATTGAATCTGCATATATTTTAGAGAACAATAGCTAGTAACATTTTTTTAATGTATTTTGTTTTTAACTAATACTTAATTTGTATTCTTCACGATTTGATAATCAGTTCCTTACCAGAATTTTTCCGTTATCGACAATTTCTCTTCTTCTACATCGAGCTTGAAACAATAAACAAATGGATCTTTATTTTTATTCTAAAATTCTTTTTGAAAATCTTTACTTTCAAGCAGCTCCTTGAATTTTTTTTTAAAAATTAAAATAAGAAGAACTTTTCCATCATTCTGAAACAATTTTTTTTGTTAGCTAATTCTTTTATTGTGTGTGTGAGGGAAATGAAGATATTTCTATAGTTCGGAAGAATTATAGAAATGTCTTCATTTCCCTATATCAAGTTTGAACAACAAACAAATGAGACTATTTTTTTTCCTGCAATTTATAGTTGAGAGTTTTTGACTAAAAATGGCTCGTAGAATTTTAATTACATCTCCAAATTGAGATCTGGAGAGCTTCAGGAGTTTCTGGAGAGTAATATGTTTAAGTAATATGTTTAAGTAACATGCTTAAGTAATATGTAAAGTAATTAATTGGACTACCAAATTATTTAAAACTAGTCTAATCATAATTTTTTATGATCCTCATATCTTAATTTTTAGTCCTTCATGCATTATTATTGCATTTTTTTCAACATTTTTAAAAAATATTAAAAATATTCTTTAATAGTTATAATCGTTTCCTCATCTTAAAGAACTGACAAAAATTTCAAATAGTTAATGTATGAAGAAATAAAAATAAAATTCGAACTCAATTGTCTTATTGTCCATGATCTTATTAATGATAAACAATCTTTTCAATTAAATGTTAATCAGTGAAGTACAGGTTTTTTAAAACTTGCATTTGTCTTATAAAGTTAACCATCAATAATTTATGTTCCCTACTTTTTTCATAACAATGTAATGTTAATCAAATTTGGCAGAAATTGCTTCCAGAAATACTTTATAGTATTATTTTTCTTTTTTTTTATAATGCATCAATACAGTGAAACCTCCGTTAAAGACCAACTGGATGCAACGAACAGCTTTATTTACGACAACTTTTGTGAACCACGCAATTTTTTCCGTAGACTTTGTGTTGAAGAAAACCTTTAGAAGAGACCATCAAAACCTCTCTCAGCGAACGGGCAATCTTTCGCACCAAATGTGGAAAAGGTTAATTAACCCCTTAACGATCGGTTAATTTTCAAGAAAACGGTCGTAAAAGTGCTTATTTTTTATCACATATCACAAACACACGGATTTGATTAGTGCTGGCATCTAGTTTAAAATAAACTAACTATCTACAATTACCTTAAAAATATACTGGTGTAATAATATACTAAAATAAGAAATAAAATGTTTTCCGGGCAAAAGAAATGCATTAGTTTCACTCTTATTGGCGCTTTACTACTGAACACTCCAGTCCGGAAATATCACGGGAGCGGGAAATAGAGGGCGAAACCTCACCCCGCTATTTTCACGGGAGAGAGAAGGAAGGGGTTAAGGAAACACGAAAAACATCATCATCATTGCACTGTGAGCATCATCATTGAACGGAAACATCATCACTGAGAAACATTAGCACTGTGGTCGGTGCTTGTTGGCAACAGAATTCGCATCAATCAGCCACCTGAATTATAAACATGGATCTCTTCATTAGGAGACGAATGCTTATTCCCCTGAGCCACCAAGGCTCAAAAGAATAGGTTTGCGAATATGTTTTCTAAGCTTATTTTGTAACTAAAAGCCTTCTTTCTATATTTGGAACAGGAGAATCTAATAAAAATATAATGCCGCTAGTTACACAGTGTGACAAGTGATCGTAACAAGATAAAAGAAAACTTAGGTCACAAAATTTCAAACAGATACATTTTCTACACACAAAAGAAAGACATAAAAAATCATAAACAAATGTACAAATATTTTCAAAAGATTTCGGAGAATAAAAATCACCACACATGGAAAGACACGCCTGGAAAAAATTCTTTTGTTTTAAGAAAGTGTCAGAAATCAAAGAAAATGTTTCAACAAACTACTGATTCAGTTTATTTTTTTTTAAAAAAAGAATTGTGCTCTTAAAGGAACATAAGAGGTTTTGAAGGAACAAAGAATATCTTTTTCTTTCATTCGATATTCCAAAGGAAAATCAAGAGAAATAAAGGCGAATATTTAAATGCACTCGAACGGTTTAGAAAACTGCTACTGTGAAATTATCACCTTACTCATATTTATTCTTTCAAAGAAGTATTTCAATTAACATAATTTTTCTAGTTAGAACAAAGTGATATGTTTTCTTTATTATTTCATAGCTTTCAGTAATTTTAATTATTTAAATAATTATAAATATTTAAATTAAGGGCAAGGAAAAAAATATTAGTTCATTTAAAAAAAAGATAAATCAAACTATTCATTTGATATTGATTATAAATAATCAAGATAATCACTTAATCCAGATAATCTATAGATTAACTAGATGATACATTAAAATAAAAATTAAAATGCTTTTCGGTAATTTGCGCTTCAAATTTTTTTTTGATTGATTTAATGTTCTAGAGTTTGTTTTTAACCTATTAACTTATTTGCTTTCTTTGCTATACTTTAAGTGAGTATTAACTTATTTGCTGATTGATTGATTATGCTAACTTTATTCTTTAGATGCAGACGGAAAAAAAATAAATAAAATTATGTTAACTTCCTTAGTTTTTATTATATTTTAAGCCATTTAATACATTTTTGAATTTTTTAGTTGTTTGGCAATTGATTTTACTAACTAAATGGCTGATTGTCCGATTGTATAAACCTCATTCCTTAAAAATTGAAAAATGAATGAATAAATAAATAACTAAACATAACATAACATTAATTGAAGTGCACATTCTATTCTGAAAAATAAGCTCCTTGTTGTTCCAGCAAAGAACTATGCAGTGGAAGATTTTTTAACAAGTTACAATAAGATTTTATTATCAGGCAAAGATCAGAGGTCTTAAGTTAATATATTATTTCGAGTACCTAGAAGATAATATGCAGATTAACTGGTGCATAGTGGGTAATGTATAGATTATCTATTATTTCGAGTACCTGGAAGATAATGTGCAGATTAACTAGTGCATAGTGGGTAATGTATAGATTATCTATTATTTCGAGTACCTAGAAGATAATATGCTGATTAACTGATGCATAGTGAGTAATGTATAGATTATCTAGGCCATTTTGCTGAATACCTAAGTAATTGGCAAATAATAAGAAAAATGAAGAAAAAAAATTCGGAAAAATTAAGGATTATCTTAGACTAAGGAAAAAAAGCATGGTCAAAACCACCAAAATATGGTAAAATTTACCTTTTCCTTGGCTCTATAGGAAAGACAAAATGGTTAGTAATTTTTACGTAAACGCTTTGGTAATGATTTCGGTAATATTAACTTAAAAATTGGGTGCTTTAATATTTAATAAAATTTAGTAAATCAGGTAAAATTTGATAGTTTTTTCATGATAACTTAGAGCATGGTATTAAAAAAAATACGGTCACATTTCTTTTAGAGTGTTGCATTTTTTACAAAATGTATGGTAATAAGAACAGTAATTTTGAAAACCATAATTTTCATTAAACTTTTCTCATATAAACAGAAAATTTCCCAAATGAATGATTTAAATACCGTATATTATGGTTTTTGTAATCAGAATTATGGTATTTTTTACACGAATTGTCATTACTAAGCAGTACAATAATTTTAGCGAGTTCTTTTTTCTTCGTGAAATAATTCCCCCCCCTCCCAAATTATATCTGATTATTCGCCCTAAATTTATAAAAGAGAAATTAATTATTTTAATCGGTGTGCAAATTGGAAGTAGTAAACAATAAAATATGAAATAAAAAAATTAAAAATATTATTACATTTTGAATGCATTTCTCGACATAGAATTGTATATATTTATTTATTATAAAAAATGTATAGCTTATTACATAAAACTCGTTTGACGAGCTAATTTGCCGAAAAAAAAAATATATTTCATTTTAATATTCCTATAAATTATTAGGGATTGATAATAAAAAAGCAAAGCTTATTAAATTAAATTAGTTTACAATTTTAACTTACATGAACCTTTAATTTAATATTTTCAATTTAATAATTTATTTAGTTTTGACTTAGGCATTCATTTTATTATTATATTTTAATTCAATGTTTTTCAAGTATTTAATATATTTCACAGTTTTTACTTAAATTTTTATTACTATATTTTAATTAATGTTTCAAAAGCTTTTTTTTAAAAATATTTTAATGCATTTCCCGATTTTCATTTGCATAAACCTTTCAACATGGCTTTTTTGTTTATTTTTTCAAGTATAATTTAAATTATTTCTCAATTTTTAATTTCTTTCCTTTTAGCTCCTGGCAAAGAAATCAAACTTCGTATTACTATATTGAAATTTCAACTTCTTCCAGCGTAAATGTCTCCTTATGCAAATTTTACGAGCTTCAAAGGACTTTTTCATAGACTGAGGAAATACTTCTAAAGTGATATAGTTCTGAACATTTTAGCATTTACAAATATTTTGACACTCTTTGGGGAAATCTTTTATTTTTATTTCATTTCGTGTTCTGAGATTAAAGCTTATAAATTCAGAAACGCAAACTATGCTTTGCATAAAATGAGTCACTCAAAATTTGCTTATTTTGCATTACAAGAGCAGTTACAAAAACAGTATACAGTAAAAACTGTAATGTACCTATCCGAATGTGGTTTAAAAAACTCTAAAAATTGTGTATTATTTCAAATTAATACTGAATCTCTCAATCATAATACTTTATCATACATACTTTATAACACCAATTAGTTACATTTTCTCCATTCATATTTGGCAATAGGACGGAAGCCGTGTTGTTGTTGTTTTTAAATGCTTCATAAAGTTTAGAAAATAAAGGTAAATGTAATTTTATTTGTATAAGAAATTATTTAATCGATGTGAGAGGACTCCAGCTACGCATAATGACTGAGTTTACTCAATTTTCAACATTATTTCTGAAGATAAGAACTTTTTAAAATTTTGATTAATCTAACTAGGCTTAGCCATCGACCCCAGAACCTACGGGAATGCAAGTTCACATTCGATTATTTGCCAAGTGGTTTCACTCCTTTCGTCGAATTAATTTAACGAACTGATTTCAGCCTATTTATTACCAAGTAAGTTTGAAATCCTCTTTACTGATTGAAAGAGAATAGTGAATGAGGTCGATTATTTGCTAAGTAATTTCAATCTTCTTGTCGGATTGATTTGACAAACTGATCATGTAAAGTGTTATAAATAGCATGTATGGTTTTTGGCTGTATAATAAATATATTTGTAAGAAGATTTACATACATTTTGTCAATTGTATAAAGGAATTTTATAATATCTAATGTTTAGTCACTTCGGTTTTGCTAAGCCTAATTCTAATTCACGTTAATATTCTGTCTGTGCTGTGATTACGTCTGATTAAAATTTTATTTTAAGAAATATTGTATCTATCCATCATAAATTTATGATTCTTGCTTTGTATTGTATCATAAAAGTAACGTTATTGATTCTTATGTGTATTATGTCTGACTGTAATTATAAATTTTAGTGTTACCAAATAGCAAACATGATGACGGCTTGTTTACCAAGTAGTATAAAAGAATATTCTGGGTGTTTCATTTAATCAGAAATTGTCATTGGTTTAGGTGTAGGGGAACACTTAGAAAAACACTAGTTTGGTAAAGTAGTTGTCTCCATTTTCGTTGTTTACAAGCATTTTTTACAGCGTAAAAAATGTTTTTTTTTGTTGCTAAAAAATGCAACATTTACTGTGTTTGTTTAAGTAAGTTAATTTGAATTCACGCTCTTTTGTGAAAAATATCAGGGAAAAAGTTATATTTGATGACACATTCTCTGCAGTGGTTAATCGCAACACCGGCTACTGTCAAGCTTACTGTTGGCTGGCTTAATCTAGGTTGATGTTTTTTTTAGGTTAAGTGCCTCTGCCGGGTTAACATTTCCCTAGAATATCTGCCTACTACCACTTCTACGCTGATCGGTATAACGCATAAAAGAGTCATATGTTTAAGTATTGATGGCAGCACTTAAAATAGTTAAAATTATTAAATGATAGATCTGATGTTTCTATTGCGAGCACATTATGGTACGATTAGCATTGGCTTTTTCCTTCTATGGAACCCTGACGACTCAATGGTAGAGGGTAAGAATCCTCTATTCGGAGAGCTGAACTGTTACTGCTCACTAATTACGTAGTGTTAACATTAGCATGATAGTTTGAAGCCCATTTAGATGCGTAAAATTGCTGATATGGGTAATTGTGCAGCGATGTGATTGGACAAACAGTTCAAAAAAAGAGCTTTTTAATGTTTAGATGGCTCGAAAGAAAGAAGAAATTAGTAATAAATTGCAGATAACTAGCGGTCTGGAAGTGGATCTCGTTTATGTGGAATAAATACTCATTTATTTATAATTTATTTACTTATATATGCAGTATATAAACGATCTTAACTTGCCAGAATTTGTTTCTGAATGCTTGTTTTTGTCTGTATTTTTAAAAATAAATAAGCGAATAACAACCTACTTATATCTAGCACAGTTTTTAACGAATTTTTTTAAAATCATAAATCGATAATTTCGAAATTAATTTTAAATTGCGCAAACATTTATTTAATACCATATAAGATTTATAAAGTTATAGAAAAAAGACCTAAGGCTAAAAAAAATTTTTTTTTTATAAAAATGTCCATAGCTCCATTAATATTTTCTCTACGTTTGCGAAAATTTATGCCGTTATTTAAAGTAATCGATACAAGTTATAAGCTTATTTCTTGTTGAAAAGGGGGTGTTCAAAAATACTTCGTTTCGTTCGTAATGTTTTATCGGCCTCCCAAACCTCTGAAAGCTTTAAAAAATCGCATGAATTAAACATCTCTAAAGTTATCAAATAATACTTTAAATATTTCTTGAGAAATATAAATAAATGTAAAAAATTGAAAGTGTAAGGGTAGTCTCCATAATAATAGGGTTGTGTTTATACATACATGCATACATACGCATACGCACTTTCATAACATCTACATAGATACATGCATATATTTTTTTACATATTTCGCAATTACCATTATATAATAATATTTTTTTTGCAAAAATATCTGTCTAGTTTTACATGAAGAACATCTCCTGAAAATTTAAATTTGAAATCAACAATTTCAACTGTTCAAGGCAATTTCTGATTTTTCTGTTTATTGGATTTTATTTAAACTAATTGGGATCTTGAAATGAAAAGTGCTCCACATTCTGAGTAAATAATCACTCTAATTACTGGGGCACAATCGAAACTTCCTTTTCTAAAAAACTAACCTATTTTTTTCGGACTGAGGTAGACCTACGGTAGAATCGGGCTCCGCTCCGGTAGGGCTGGCATCCGATCCCCAACACCTCCTCACCGATACTAGTACCGATATTAGTCCTCACCGATACTTTTACTAGTACATGCGATATACGTACTAGTAAAATCTGTAGAATCGAAAGTCCAGTGGTCGATTTCTGAGCAGTACCATGAGTACAGAGATCTGAAAAAAATTCCGTTCCCTCTTCAGATCTGTATCTAAATTGAGGAAATGTTCTTAAGAATGTGTGGTGCTGCCATCTATCCGTGGGGTTCTGAGTCAAGATGTACTTTCACCCTTGCGGTGCCCTCTTGACAATTGGAATGCGCACATTACTTCCAAAGCTAATGGCTGGCGAGTTAGTCTCGTTCATGCGTCATTCGAAACAACATCCTATTATTTAAATTTAACAATTTTAGATTTTGTTTAAAAATAATGCTGGTTTGTGCAGCTTTGTAATTTCTACGAGAGATTTCGGCAATTTTTCATAATAATAGTCTTTTTTTTTAAACCCAACATTTTTTATTCTTTTTCAGAGAGAGAAAGACACTTTATCATTTTATATTTTATATCAAAATAGTAAACTCGATTTACTCCAGAATAAGAAAGATAAACACCTGTTTTCGGTTTTAGCGACAAGAATTTCAAACAGTTCATGACAAATTCTGCTTTTGAGAAAAAACTACTTTACTTCGTAGAAAATATTTATGCACAATGCTACAAAATGCATTTTATTTCAAAATGAATTGTTGAGTTATATTTATAGTCCACTTCTTGAAAAAAGGAAAACAAGTTTGTTCGTGTTCAAAAAAATAAATATAGGTACATGGAAGATGTTTTATCAGAATTTATTTTATTTTTCAGATCATTTAGGAAATGCCTCAGTATGCACTTAAATTTTCAAAACACTGACCATTCTTCCTTTCTGCCAGAAGGTTTAATAAGTGTAGATTATATCGCCATAATAGATAACAAAATACAAATCTTTAATAAAAATAAATTAATTTAAATATAACTATTTCTTTATGTTTGCATTTGTTTTGTTCGATATAAAAAGCTGCAATGCATATAATATTACTAACTAACTACGAAACTAAATGGGGTGTTTATCTAAAGTTTAAGATTTATTTGCAATCATAAGAAATGATTGATTCAAAAGTAGTTTTTTTTAGGTTAGCACTTTTTTTAATTCATAAGTAGTTTTCATAGTAAATGAAACACAACATAATTAAGAAAAAACAGAGAAAGTCTAATGGTAATGTCACTTTATAATTTTTATATTAAATTTACGAAGATTTCCATAATTTGTGGAAAAAAAAATAAAAATACTATTTCGCATGACATTTATTAAAAATATTTGGCAAAAATCATGCCCAAAATTACATTTTGGAAGGGCAAAATCTTCTCACTTACTGAACACTTAATATTTTGATTAGAATATTTTTTTTAAGGACTTGTACGTCATACATGAAAAAAAGTTTTTTTCCCCCTAAAATCGAGCCACAAAAATTTTACAAAATATCATGAAATGTAAAAGTAAAAGAAATTAAAATCATTTTTCGTTTTCTTTTTTAACTTTGTTACCGGGGTGCTAAGTAAATTCTATAAAAGCAAGAATATAGCACGGGGACAAGTTGAGGAATACTTACTATTTTTTATTATTTGGTCCTAAAAATGTTGAATTGTTTCTTCATGTCGAATACCTTTTCAGTTGAAGCCTTGTGGATCTCACATTTCTCGGGAGTTTATTGTTTTAAAAATACTTTTTCCAAATATTTTTTTTAAAAACTTTTCCTATTCTATATACGTGAAACTTCTTTCGAATATCAGTTTCTTCTATAAGGATTTGACTGTTAAAGATTTTTTCCATATTAAAATGAGTTACCATGGGTGTCGTCTTAAAACAAAGTTTTGCCTTTTCCCACCTCGACAATTTTTCGTAAATGGATTTTTCTTTCAAGTTTCTGTCAAAACATTTGTCAAACTTGCCGTGGTGCAAGGGATAGAATTACTGCCTTCCAATGAGATAACCCACATTCGATTCGAAGCTGATGGAATCGAATATTTTGCTCGTGGCTCGAACAGATCGCTGCGCAAACGTAAGGCAACAGCTTCAAAACAGAAAAGTAAACTTGTCCAAATAAATAATTCTCAAGCCATGCTATAAGGTATCATAATAAAATTACTAAATTCTAAATTTTACCACATTTTTCAAATTTTATCACATATTTTGAAACTATATTTCATTGCTAAGTTTACTTAAATCATTACAAAATCGTTACAGATTTTTTATTTTGCCCAGCTTTTTGGTGTTTCCATAGTGCCAGAAACATGGTAACATTCATTATATTCAGGTTGCTTTGATCATAAATTTTTTTCTCAGTGAATAAAAGTAGAAAAAGATGACATGTTTTGAGCGCTCAAAAGTAGGCGCACACTTTCGAAACTTGCTGGACATGACTGAAGATTCCCGTATGGTGAATAATGAGAATGGGTACCTACTTTTGAGCACTTGAAACACTTTTCACATTCATAAATTTGGAAGAAAAGGAAGTTTGTATATTATCAAGTGTATATTTTCGTTCCACTTTCTGGGGATTATTCTTTTAATCCATACCACTATTTCAAATGCGTTTTTACTAATTAACGAAGAAACAAAGACAATGCTATCCTGCCACTGTAAATGCAACTAATCAGGAAGATGATTTATTGTAAATTTCTAGTTCATTTTAATACATTTGAAATATGTAAACATATTTTATTAATTTGCCCCATGTAGCTAACTATCACATTTTAAAGCAATTTACAAATATAAATCAAGTTAAAACGGATTTGTGAATAGACAAATTGTAATGGATTTAATTTGACACTTGTTTATGCTACTTTTAGCAACATTTAGGGAGTCTCTGTATTGTGGAGCATATAAAAGTGTTAAAGCTATATAATACCGTAATAATCACTAACTATTCATTTACTAGTAAAAGAAATTTTGAGTAATCGAACATGTTTGTTTAGTCACTGCTTAGGAAATGTTTTTGTATATTTATTCGAACTTTGGTACATGGTATAGCTATTGACTAAACTTCAAAGACTAAAGATTTTGGACAATAGTTTTAGTTATTTCAAATGGCAGAGGTGAATTGACATGATAAAAAGCAAAAACACAGGAACAAAACAAGAAAGTAAAAAGTCATTTCCTCAGGAGCCTTCTTGCTTCCCAATATCGCTCGGTAGATGACGACCTGCGAAAGGCCCTGCAGCACAGGATGTGGCTGCCATCCAAAACAGCTTGGCTCTTGCACAGAGAACAATAGGGATCAGGTGCCTGTCCTAAACGAAACAGGTGCGCGGCTAGGCAGTCATGTCCGGTATATAGTCGAAACTGAGCCACCGCTTCGCGGCGCGGCCAGTCTGGATTGGTGTTCTGTCGAAGATCTCTCCACACTATGGTTTTTATCCTTTCTGACAATTGGTGATGGAAATCCCCATTGATTTTTGGTCTAACAATCCTTTTTAAAGTTGAAAAGGGGACTGAGCCTGGACTACTAAGAGCCTGGACAATAGTTATTTTTTTTTTTAAAATTTTCACAATGTAACAAAATCTCAGTGAACCACGTGTGTTCATTTATTGATATTTCACGATTTGCTGAACCGGTATATGAAGTAGTACTTACTAGTACTACTTTACTAGTATTACTTTAGTACTTACTAGTACTAAAGTAGTATTTTACTAGTAGTAAAATGCTCAAAAATTAAAAACAATATATCTTCAACAACTGTATTTAATTCCTCTTTTGCAAAATGGTATGAATCAACTAAACGAAATCAATATACTTAAAACATGAAACTACATAACATACGTAGAAATGTACGTATATATGTCTTGTTCAAAATAATTATTTTTTCAAATATAATACAAAAACTACAAACAATGTTATTTTTCCTTTATTTTTGTTCTCAATTTATAGAGTAATATTGATAAAACGGAAAATACTAAACTAAAATAAAAAATATAGACTTTTTATACGGCATGCAATTTAATTCCTAAAAAAAAAAAAAAAAAAATGTATGCCAAAAAGATTTCATAAACTAGCATGGATTTGTCTTGTCTCTTTCAAATAGAATTCTCACCATTACAAATGAGAGAACAAAGAGAAACTTTCTTTTAAAAAAAACTATATAGCTCGGTTTTTTTTCCCTTTTTTTTTGAAAATAAAAGAAATGCGAAATCTTTTTGCCCCAAGAGAATATGATTGTTTCTACTAGTTAAAATAACCAAAGAAACAACTTCACAACAATTTTGTTTCTTTATTATGTTTCTTTATTATTTCTTTCTATCTATGAAAATTCGGCCTTTAATAATGTAAAATATTATTGTCTAGAATTTGTCTAATCTTTTTTTTTAATGTACTGTCGATTAGAAAAATATATTATCTGACATTTAAGTAAATTTAAGCTACTTTCGATTAATTTGAGAGTTAACGAAATATACAAGGATTGTCCAAACCAAATGAAAATTGAACAAGGGTAAAAGGTTTAGAAATACATTACATATATATATACTCACCTGTATCTAGGTAATCCTCTTCACGCCAGCTGGCACATGCGGCCTCGAGTATCTTTTTCCAGACACCTTTGTCCTGAACCAGTTTTCTTGCCCCTTCCCATCCGGCAGTGGCACTGAACCTTAAAAAAACATCAGTGTAGGGTATACCGGACAAATGTATTAAGTGGAGTGACTTGTATCTAGACCTATAATTTACGGGATATTTCGGACTATATATATATATATATATATATAATTGACAAAAATGGCCTCACATTAAAAACGCTCAAAAGAATGTGTTTGGAACAAAGATCCAAAGTAAAAATATCAAGTAGCAAAGTAAAAGTTCAAAGCATTTTAATAGTCTCCTACAATGATATTTAATAATGAAATATCCGTTTACATCTTCATGTTTTATTAGATAAAAAAACGTTAATTTAATTCCAATTGACAAAAATGGCCTCACATTAAAAACGCTCAAGAGAATGTGTTTGGAACA
>NC_092213.1:9159775-9172117 GCF_043381705.1 Parasteatoda tepidariorum
GTTTTAATTAAAGATATATATATGCACACACAAATATAACGATAGCAGTGTCTTAAAGTTATGGAGGAAGGAAAGAAATTTCCATTGCCAACTTCGTATAACCTGTACACATGAGAGCATTTAAAGTAAGTGTAATGTTAAGCAAAGAAAAATGATCAACATGAAATCACGTGGATTTCAAAAAAAAGTAGTTTACCGACGAAAGACAAAGTTAAAAAATGTTTACTATATAAAAATAGAGGTTTTCAAACAGATTATATTTTGCGCCATTTCATGCTATGCTAGTACTGTTAAAATTAAAACTTTTGGTAAAAGTTTTCAAATTTTACCGCACTGTATACCAAACAGCATGGTAATAAAATCATATTTTAATGTTGATTTTAACAAAAAATCATTACCAAACCGTTTAAGTAGATACTACCGTGCTATTTGGTTTTCACATAGAGCCAGAAACATGGTAAATTTTACCATATTTTTCTAGCTCTGACAAAACTTTTTTTCTCAGTTTAGAACACTATGATAAAATCACTTATTGAATTATTATTGAATTTCGATAAATCCTTTAATATAAAAATGTTCAAATTTACAAAATTTTAATAATTTTAAAAGTGTATTTTATAGTTCTGATATAATTATAATAGACATTTTAAATAAAATAAGCTCTTTATTATAAAAATAATAGACTTTTTTGCGTAGTTTTTTCTTAAAGAAAAAGGATTGTGGTCGCTTCATAATTTTCCTTTCAAAAATAACTTTATTTAAGGAAGTCAAAATGCTTCACTTTTAAGTGCTATTCTCAAATGATTTCGAAAGCTCTGAAATAGAAACCACTTAATGTTAATTAGAGATGTCAAAACAGTTGACAGTTCTCCGGTAAAGTTTTAATTAAAGGATCATTTCCATATGACTAATTTAAATATGCTGCATTTACAAAAATAGTTTGAAATTTTTAAAATACGTATGGAAATAAATTTGTTATGTGTTTTTCTTTTGTGGAATGCTTTCTTAATTCGACCTGTTTATTTTACGTCAGAAAGCATTTTGATAGTTCATCTTGTCTTCACTATAAAATTCACTTTTGTTGTTGTTGTTTCTAATGCGACTGTCCAATATCAGCAATACTGCTTGAATTTAAGAGAGCTTTAATGGCAGAGAGTATAGCTTTTTATTTTTTAGTGGCGCCAGTTTAACAAGACGAACCAAACCACGTTCCTTTCTTTCATCCAACCATTTCGCTTTTGATCTGAACCAGAGAACAATCAACTTTAATTCAGTACCCCAAGAGGCATTGGTTTATTTTGGAACTTGGACACAGTGACTCCCGACATATATAGCGTGCACCAATCATTATTTAATATACGGAGATCTTTCGGCCGGCGGTATTCGAACCCCTGTTTTCACGAACACAAGCGCAACGCCCTACCAACCAGGCTACCCCCACCCATTCAATTTTCAGTTCGCTTTATCTGGTGTCTTTAGCCGTGATGGCTCAAGAGATAGAGCATTCGCCTTCCAATGTGGTAAACCGGGTTCGATGGCTCGTCGATACAAATTCCGCACCCAGCTCGCCCTGGCTGACATAAAATACCCTCAGTGGTAGACGGATCCTGGGTTATGGTCTCCTTTCTGTCAGGCTAACAGTAGGAGGTTTTTGTGGTTTTTCTCTTTTTGAAACGCAAATGCAGTTTATTTCCTTGTTTTGCCATATCTTGAGAATCTTATAAATGAATTAGAAAACTTTTGCACGCAATTGCAAATTCGTTTATCCAAAGAAAATTCCATGCAAAAATAACTTTTAGTAAGCATATGGTATTTTTTATTATTTTATTTTATAATAATAATAGAAAATTCCTTAAATTGTGAGGTTCATATTTTTTTGCATCAATTTTTTGAGTTTTAATTAGCAAAATACAAAATTTGAGTGAAATTGGTTGAATAGTTTTTAAGAAATAAAATTTACAAAAAAGCCAGATATTTAGAAATTGTTCTACTACTACTAAATAAATAAAAAAATAATTATTAAAAATTATTTTTTTATGTGGAATTATTTTTGGATAACTGAATTTCAGAATTGCGTGCAAATTTTTTTCAATTCCCTTAAAAAAAATTCTCGAAATATGCAGAAATACGCAAAAATTAAAACTATCATTAAATGATCCAAACGTTCAACCGCGCGCCTGACCAAACTAATTACGTATGAAGTAACATTTGGTTTTGTATGAATGGTTACAAATCAAAACTCGTTAATCTCTATTTCACGAATGACAAATTACTTATGATATAACTTACAATCCTTCAACATTCACCTATATTTAAATTAATAAACCTTCAACATATAAATATTTCGCTATGAAACACCGACGAATAATTTAATATCAATTTAAACAACTTCCATGTCACTGCCGGTAGAAACTAATGTTTCCGTTTGTTGAGTTATCAGTTCTCAAACCATATCTCTGTATTGATATTTACTCAGTCTAAATACTTCAAAGCATAATCGTAATTTGAGTAAGTCTTAAACTAAAATGTAATTAAAGTTCACAAACAGTTACATTTTTCTGATATTTTAAGTTTTTAGCCTGTAATGCGATGATTGGTAAAAAAAAAAAACTAGACAGAGCTCATAAGTAACCTTATTATCAATTACTTATTTAGAATTTTTTAAGGTTTAATATTATATATAGTATGTACAATGCGCAAAAAACGGCTCCCCTAAATAACTTTTGATCTAATGATCGGATCTTGACTTTCTAGGATACAATCTAAATGGTTCCAGCGAATGACCTCAAATGTTCGAATTAATTAGTGCAGACGATATTTTAAGTTACGAAATCGAACACAAAAACCTGCTTTCTCTGAAGACAAAAAACCATACATTTTCGACGGATTCCGATTTTTGAAATTCGATATATAGGGAATAGCCAAAATCTAGGAAATATGTTCCAATAGTTAAGTCAAAAATCCAAAGTCCTATCCAAAGTTTGTACATTAACAAATTTTTTGCGTATTTTGCAATACATCGAGAACTCGCCATATCTCTAGAAGTGAAAATTTCAAAATTTGACTTATCAGAAACTATTAGATCGATATCGCTAAGATTTTATTGTTTGCCTTGCGAAATTACATGCTTTAAAATTACGTAAAAAATTGTATACCTTACATTTCAAGATTTTTCGACTATTATTAAAAAAATAATAAAAAATAATAAATATTTACTAAAATTTATTTACTATAATTAAAATATGGTTAAATACGCCAGAATTTAAATTAACGTTAAGAGGTCTGAAATTTGAACCATCCTCTTAACCAAGCTATAGGGACCAAATTACCCAGGTTGCGGCACTTAGAAATCCGAATATGTTGAAAAAAAAAGGCATGTTTATTTAAGGAAAGTACGTTTTCGATTCTGATTTCATAACTAAAATATCGTCTGTAACAATTAATAAGCATATTTGAGGTTAACCCCTCAAACCATTAAGATTGAACTCTAAAACGTGAAGATCCGATCATTAGATTAAAAAATTTATTCAGGGTGGTCCGTTTTCTTGACGCACTGTACTAAACCAAATGTTGTGAACAATTATTCTAATCTTGCAGTTGAACTTACAGCTATATTCAACAGTTTGATAATAACAAGAACATTTTTTTCAATGTCTTTTGATTGGCATAACCGCCAATTCACCTTTTTAAGGTGTTTTTCAGAATCTATAACAATCACAAAGTTTATTTGCAAAGGATTTTATGCACTTTTTTTAACACTTTAAAAGTATAGGTTGGCCTGATCATTAAATTTTCAACGCAAACAAAATCTTGTATTTGAGAGCCTGAACAAAGCCAGACTGAAAAAGAGCAAAAACAAGATTTACAATAAAAGCTAAAAAATTAGATTTATTTGCATGCCTTTATTAAATCTTTAAGGAAACAAGCTTGGCATACTAATATTTCTACTAAGATTAAAAAAGAATATATTAGTCAACATTTCTATGTAAAACAAACGAAAATGAAAATACAACGTTTGCCGTAAAGTTGCCTCCTATCTGGTATAATTTTCTGAGTCAAGTAAGTCTTATAATCGGCTATAAGGATTAACTATTTTGCTAATAAAAATGTTCAATAGAGAAAGTTGTAAGTAAATTTTAGCTTTTTCTATTCATTCTAAGGCTGATTTACTCCAAGCTATTTATTATTTTCAATTTATAATGCTTTTTAAAGAATTATTTAAGCAGCGGTTTGAAAAGTTTTCTATTTCCGGGATATAAAAATGTGTTGGCTGGCTGTAGGTGAAAAAAAGCAGATTTAAATTGCCGATAAAAATATTCAATATAAAAAAGTGTTGCTAAATTTTCTTTTTTTCTATTTATTCTAAAACAGATTTATTCAAAGTTATTTATTATTTCTAATTTGGAATACTTTTTTAAAGAGTTATTTATGCAAAAGTTTGAAACTTTTTTCTATTTCCGGGCTATAAAAATATTTTGGCTGGCTGTAGGTAAAAAAGCTGATTTAGATAACTAATAAAGTTATTTTTCATGAAAGATTCACGGGTTGCCACGATGGAAAATGTAGAAGCAAGATAGATTCAGAAAAACAGTAGTAATAAATTAAAAATTGAATTATAAAATTGAATGATAAAAATTGAATTATAATCAAATTTGGAGTTTTGGCAGCACATATTTACTTCTGATAAATAAATGAGCTTGCATATCGAATATTGATAACGTCTGTTTTAGATAAGCAATTAAAACAACCAGTCTTCAAGTAAATACAGTAAGAGTTTAATTTCATCTTTTAATCGGTACCACGCCTATTTCAGATAATAGAATTATTCTGATTATGCAGGCAATATCGTTTTATTTTCAATCTCTAAACTTGCACCATTGTCTTAAATATAAATTCTCATACACAGCCTTTTTTCAATAATTAATTTCTACAAAGCAGCATCTAATTCTGAATAGCTAGCTGATGTCATTAATTTCGAAGTTGATTTCTTTGATTTGTATTCATTTGCAAGCTTTGTAAGGTTATTTTCTGTATTCCATTCATATTACGATATTATATATATTTTTGGACCAGATACCGTAACACACTTTGTTTTAGTAAAAGTAGCAACCATAGTGGACAAACAATTAGTCTAATAGTAATGAATAATACAGATAAAATTATGAAAATATTATTTTCAAAGCTTCTTTTTAGTAGGACCAAAGAAACCAAATTCATCAACTAGCGAAACTCTTATTTGCTACTCACATAAAAGCAGCAATTCCATACAGTACAAATAGCGTTTTTATTTTACTGATCTGAAACAGTGTCATTGTTTTAATTAGTGCATTGTCTTAATTGCAACAACATAGTTCGAATTAGTTAAGTATTGCTGATTGCAGCTATTTATTTAGCTAAGCTGAAACAACAACTTATTGGAACTTTGACAGAGAAAGGAAATATTAGCCCATGAAAAAAAATATATATAACGACTCAGATTAATAAGGTTTATACTATCACAAAAATTTTAAAATTTTAAATTTGATTTTCTCGAAAATTTTAGAACGTCATCTAATCTAATTATTTCAAAAATGAGAAACATGTGCTAGTTCTTGAATTGAAAAAAATCAGATATTGGCAGAATGAGTCGAAACTGTTTGGAAATTAATTTTCTTTTCTTTTGAAAAAATACAAACAAAATATATTAAAAAAGTAAATTTATGACCGTTTTCTTGAAAATTAACCGATCGTTAAGGGGTTAATGAGTGATATTTATAATGCATTTTAAGATTTTTTCTAAGCGCCTTAAGAAAATTAAGTTTTTTTATGAATGTGCAAAATAATTCATATTTCCTATAGCAATAAAGAAAATGTACTAAAAAGAAAAATAAATGCTTTGTGAAACGTCATTAAAGTGTTTTATTGATAAACTGTTAATTTATTTCATTTTTTTAATTATAATTATTATAATATATAATAATTATCATAATTATAATAATTATCATAATATTATCATGATTATTATAATAATTATCATAATATTATCATAATAATTATTATAATAATTATCATAATAATTATTATAATAATTATATAATTATATTATTATAATGATAATTATTATTTAAATTAGTAACATTTAGAATTATTCAATATTAGTTTAGGTAAAAGAAAATAATAGGAAGAAGAAATGAAAAATGCCTAATACGAGGTTAAAATTTAGAATTAAAATATTTTTCATTCATTTTAATTATTTAAAAATAAATTTAGAAGATTTCAAAAAGAATAAATATGGTTTAGGATAAAAACAATGATAACTTTAGTCCTTATGCAGCAGTTAAATCTCCATAGACATAATTGAAAGTCTATAGATAGAAAAGATTACGGAAATGTCTATGGGCAAGTTAATCTAAGATTTTGCAATAAAATCTAAAGTAAATTGAAAAATAAATAAAAGTAAATTAGTAATATAAATAGCCGAATTATTTTTTTAACATGTCTACTTTCAATAACTCTCAATTTTGACAAACAAAATATTAAAATACCAGCTAGTCCTTTTAGTCAAATTTTAGGAAAATAAATAAATAACAACTTTATCTTTTATAACTGCTCCGTTTATTCCAACTAACGTCTTAGAATTACAACAAAAAAATTAGAACAGTCGAGTTATTTTTTTTAAAACTTCTACTCAGTATATTTAACAAGTTTTCACAATATTAAGAGAAAAAGATAAAGTTAGAAGAACCAAGTCTTATTTCATTTGTATCTTGAAGTTATATTTCGAAGCAACTCCAAAAACGATATTTTTACAGCCTTGAAATTTTATTCTTTAATAAAACAGATTTTATTTGAGGTANATATATATATATTACCAAACAAAACAGTTATTGTATCAGAATTTTTTTTCCCGTGCAGTATTATCCGGTATCAGGACAAATTGGATAAATTTTGAAGATTTATTAACGTTTTGTATTTTTTGAGATACCTCTGAGGACTTTTGAATTTTGCAGATTCCGAATCCCTTATGATTTACGCATTCACATGCACAGTGCGTAAAATAAAAAAAATGGAGCTTCCTAAATACCTTTTGATCTAATGATCGGATTTTCACGTTTTGAAACTCAATTGTAATGGCTCGAGGAAGTGACCTTAAATATGCTAATTAATTAGTGCAGACGATATTTCAAGTTACGAAATCAGGCACAAAAACGCATTTTCCCTGAATAAACATACCTTTTTTTCAATAGATTTTGATTTCTGACCCCCAAAATATAGTGTGTAGCCGCAATCTGGGAAGTATGGTCCCAATAGTTCAGCTGGGAGAGTAGTCCAAAGTTTGAACCCCTTAATATTTTTCTTTTTGCGTATTCTCTCAAACTTTCTTAGTGAACTGAAAATTTTTTTTCCACAAAATTATAAAATTTGTTTATCCATAGATTGTTACATTAAAAATAATTTTCAGTAAATGTTTAATATTTTTTATTATTTTTATTAAGAGTAGTAAAATAAAAATTGAATTAAAAGTCATAAACTGTTTACATCATTTTAAGGAATTCAAATTTGAATCGCAAAATACAAAATATGAGAAAAATTGGTACAATAGTTTCTGAGAAATTGAATTACGAAAAAGTCGTATTTTTAAATATCTCAGGAACTACTCGACTGATTGTGCTCAAATTATATATTTCTCCATGTAAAAATACTTTCTTTAAGATGATGTAAAAAATAGTACACCCTAGAATTCAAAACTTTTTCGTCTATTCTGAAATAAAGTAATAAAAAATGGTAAATACTCAATAAACGTTATTTTTACATGGACTTTTCTTTGGCTAAATAAATTTTATTATTGTGTGCATCCAGCCACCACAATCTTTTTGCATTAAAAAAATTGATAATAGGGAGATTCTAGTATCTCACGCAAGCATTGCTCGAAATCCACCGTCTTCTTGAAAATAAGGAGATTTTAGTATCTTAAGCAAGCATTGTTCGAAACCCACCGTCTCCTTGAAGATAAGGAGATTTTAGTGTCTTACGCAAGCATTGCTTTAACTCTCCCTTGCCCACTTGGGTGCTTTCTTAATTTTTGACTGCCTTCAAACTTTTTTTTCTCTTTTTTTCTTCTTTTTTTTAACGATAGGTACTTAACTTTCGTTCTTCTCTTCGGAAGAAGCAGGAAGTGTTGCTCATTTAACGTTACCTAGTGGGCACCTGTGAACCTGTCGCGGAGGTAAGCAACATTACCCACGCCACAAGTCCACAAATACTCTTTCGTAGAGTGGGCCATATTCACACATCACACACAATAGAGGACGACACACGGAGAGAAACATCCATGCCCTGAGCGGGATTTGAACACGCAGCCGTTGGCTACTCAGTCAAACACGCCAATCGCTCGACCACTTGTCCTGTTTCAGGATAACTATACCAAAAAAGTAATTACCATCAGGTTATAATGTATTTTGGTATTTGAGCATGGTTGAATTAAACTTAGTGAATACGAGTGTTTTCCAAACTGATACACATTAGAGTAGCCAGCTTTGGCTTATGTACGAAGCCATTGGTCTCGCAGTCAGGTACGCTAACCGCTCGGTCAGTCTGGCCGACACTGTTCTCAAATTAAATCTTTCGTAAACAATGCAAGAATTTTGTCTTCTCAAATCGATGTATTTCGTCGAAAACTCAAAAAATTGTTCTAGCGATGAATTATCGCTATGACAAGTTGCGCTTGCGATGATTTGTGTCCACCACGAATTGATCATACCATAAATTGTGACCTCGATGAAAAATCGTGGTGACTAATTGTGCCTTCAACGAATTATGGTGACGAATTTTGCCTACGATGCATTGTGCCCGCTATTAATTGTTGCCCCAATGAATTGTGCAATACCACGTTCTCTGTTTTCACCAATACGCGTTTCCTATGTTACAGCAATATAAAAGCAGGTCAAATAGTATTTTATTTTATAAACCATTGATTTATTAAATATTCACCGAAGTGAGTATAATTAAGCGAACAATATAAAACGTGAAAATTTATGCTTGTAATCGCAATCTTAATTAAAGTCCCATTACGGAGTATTCCTAATTAATGTCATTCTTATTATTCTGAAGAGACGTTATGATTAAATATTTGGAATCCTTCAATATTCTCGGATAATTTGAAAACGTTAAGCTATCTTTTCGCTATGCATTTACTGTTCGATTCGAAATGCTTGAAAATTATGATTTCAACATCAGCTACCATTTCAAATATCATATCGAATTGTTGAAAATGATAAATAATAAAAATGATTAAAATAATAAATATGTATGTCTTATTCAGTTTTGCTTATTATTTGTAGGTCATGGGATAAAAGAGGGAAGAGTAATTCTTTTTTCAATTGCGACTTTTTTTTCTTCTTGAAAATGTTCTTTGGTATTGCTTCAAGATAGGTACTTTATAAGTTTCTGGAATTTTCGTTAGATGGCAGCACAAACAACCCAGTGCATAGATGGAAATCATGATGTTTCTTTCACCAATATTTGAAATACGACTTATGATTATACTTCTTCAAGTACTTCATTTGGTTTGGTACTTTGTACCAGACATTGAAAATCATTTTCGTTTACTATTCTAATAATATAAAAATTGAAAAAACCCAAAATTGTAAACATGTTTTAAATCTGTTACGCTTTAAGATTCTTCTAGACATTCTCCGTATATTTGACAACGTTAAGCTGATTTGTTGACAAAATGGTTTTTCACTGTTTTTTCATCCAACTCATAAACGGATTAAAACCGTCACTTGAAGTTATAGTTTTTGATAAACAGTTTTGCTTACCGTATGAAAACTTTACCTTTTCTTAAACCATGTCTCGATTATTTTCTATACTTGCTCTTACTTTGCGATAGTTTTGTGTAATTATAAAACTAAAACTGAGATTCATCCTTGATTACAAATTGACACTGATATCTTGCCCTTGAATATTTTTCAAAGTTAAGTTACGCATGGCAACAAGGTGAGACACAATAATTGTAAGCATTTTTATTCTTCAATATGGCAGGCTATTTTGTTTTATTTTATATCCGTCGTTGAACAGCCGACCTAATTTTATGTGTTTACGACTACTAATGTTCAACTTCGTTGCCTTGTATTTTTGAACCCAATCCAGAAGACAAGGGAACTCGTGGATCGAGTATTGGGAGAAATTTGCCTTTGTGGAGGACTTTTTGATAAAGCTAACCCGCATTTGCGTTACATGGAGAGGAAGACCACGAGAACCTCCCATGGTTAGCCTGATGGCAAGGGGACTCTAACCCATGATCCGTTTACCACTGAGGATATTTCGCGTCAGCACTGTGGTTGCTGCAAGCCGGATGCGGAATTTGTATCGACTGGGATTCGAACCTGGTTCGCCTTATTGGAAGACGAACTCTCTATCCCCTGAGCCATCGTGGCTCATATGGCAGGCTATTAAGGCTTTGGCAATTTTTAGAATTTTCGCCTTGCTCAGGAGATATATCGTTCGCCTTCCAATGAAATGACTCAGGTTCGAATTCCAGCGGTTTCTGGTAGATACGAATTTTGCTCCCGACTAATGAGTGAGAATCCCCTTGCCGTTAGGTAATCCCAGTGAGAGGTTTTCGTGTTTTTTTCTTACCATGTAATGCAAATGCGGGTAAGTTTCATCTAAATATCCTCTACAAAGTTTAGTTTCCCCAAATGTTTGATTCGGGAGTTAGCTTGTCTTCAGAGTTCCGCTTTAAATAACAATGTTACAGAGTTGAACATTGATAAATCCCGAGTAAGATGGGCAGTGCAAAGCCGGTTATAACATAAAATAAAATAATCTTCCACTAGAGTAGTGTTGGCTTAAGGGACAGAGCGCTCGCCTCCCAACAATGAGACCCTAAGTCGAATCCTCACCATGTCTAATTGGCATCACTTCTGCTCCCGACTCGAACCGACCACAGTGCTGTCGCAAAATACCGATACGATTTTTTACATCCAACCCATCTGCCAGTTTAAAACCGTCAAATTTACGGGATTCTTTTTAAAATGTGAGATGAATTCAAAATAATGTTATTGAAAATATTTTTCTAACATAATCTTTGGTTTTTTTTCTATACAATTCCATCTTTTTGACAGTTTTTTTAAATCTGAAGTTTTTGTAGAAAGATGAAAGAAAAAACCTAACTAGAGCTATAAATAGATAACACCCACGACTGGATATTCTTTTTGGGTGGATTAACACCTTATATCCGCAAAAGACCTTCATGGTCACGAAATAATCCCTATGTTTTTTCGTATATACTTAATCGATTTTCTTTCACTTTGCGAACGTGATGTGATAGAATCAGTAAGAAGAGTATAAATAGTTTTTGCTTTACGTCCACTGTATTAATACATTTTTTCTTAGCCCTAAAAAAAATCTTTTGGATTCGTTTTTTTTTTTTTAATTATTTTTTCTCTTTATGGAAGCTAAAAAAAGCTTAAAATTAACTGCTTTCTCGCAATATCAGACAAAAAATACCTAATCTTCTTTTTTATAGTTTTAATAAGAGAAAAATTTAACAAACTCATAAAATAGCGATTTTTCAAAAAAAAAGAAAAAAACCTAATTCAAGTTACAATGTTTAATTTAATAGACATACAATGTACAATGTTTAATTTAATAGAATAATAATAATTAATTTTACTTATTTTAACAGAATAAGAATAATAAGAATAATTTAATTTAATTTAATAGAATAAGAATAATAAGAATAATTTAATGTTTAATTTAATAGAATAAGAATAATAAGAATAATTTAATTTAATTTAACAGAATAAGAATAATAAGAATAATTTAATGATAAATTTAATAGAATCAACTTAACTCTCGAACTTTATTCACAATAGTTTGAAGTATTCTTCGCAATTTGTTTGACTCAGACGGACAAAGAACGCTTTATTTAAAGCTACAATGAACTATACTCTTTTAAAAAAAATTTTTTTGTTGTCTATTTTGTGTGGTGAACAGACGCATATATTTCTAATAGTGCTTTTAAATATAATAAAAAAGTGTTGTGACAAAAAACTTTGAAATCAATATTTATTACCTATAAATTATCAATATGAATAGTTTTTTTTCCAAAGAAGCTAAATGCGCGCAATAAACCGTATAACAGTTTCGTATTTAAATGAAAATCTCAGGAATACATAAGAGCTCGGTTCAGTTTTTTATCCGACGTCATTCTACAAAATACAGCTCTAGTTCAACTCATACTAACCAAAAGGGTTTTATGGTTAAATCCAACTGTAGAATGACACTTAAAATGAGCTTTGCATTCTATCTTAAACAGGATTTTAGATCAATGTCCTTTTCATCGACGAAGTTTCG
>NC_092213.1:9172617-9294196 GCF_043381705.1 Parasteatoda tepidariorum
TTGTGACTGAGCACTCATTTGATATTTCAGTTTCTTGCAAATGTGAAAGAACAATTTCCCGGTGCTTTAAGAATGCTGTGCCCGCTGTGTGTTAAAAAATCACGTTGGTTCTAATAACGTTTGATTTCATAAAGTGGCTGATTTCGTAAACTGGAACATCTACATTCATTAAAAATTGTTTCAACTTGAAACTTCACAAATACTCTAAAAGTTGAATTGATCACAGTATTTACTTTCATTTCAGTAGAATTTACATTTGACATTTTAATCAAACATAAACAAAATTTTTAATTTGCAGAAGGGCTTTAAAATGTTAGCAATTTGAAGTTAGCAATTCACCTTGGTTTAGTTTATAAAAGTTTTTGTAACTTTCAATATTTCTTTGCTGTAAAGTTTATTTGCTTTATGGGAGTGAATAACCAATTAACGTAAAAATAAATTATTGAAATTTAACTGTAAAATCCTAAGAAAAATCTTTGGTGCTGTCCACGAGAACATTAGCAGATCCTTCTTTACTTAGAAATTTACCAAAAGTAAAAGCAACCTGATATTGTAAAGATGCAATAAACTATGATGGTTTGGACATCTATTCTGATCTAATAATACAATATAGTAAAAAATATCACTTTTTCTTATCCCATGAGAAACAGAAAACGAGAAAGACCTTTAAATATGTAGTTTGACTCGGTGGAGAAGGACTTTCATATAGTGAATAAGGGAAACAGCAGATGGCAAAAACACTTTGGCATGGCTGTAGTACCTTGAAAGAAGAAGAAAGTTAATTTTAAAATGCTAAGTGCTTTTTACACATTTAGAGATTTACATTATGGAATGATGGAGTGAATACTGATCATTGACGATGAATGTTGATAGGCAACTTTTCTTAATTTTTAAGCAGTTTTCGTTTCCATTCCTTTACACTCTTCCTTTTTAACTCTGATCCTTCAGTGTCGTTAAACTGCACAGTCCTCATGTGTAGATTTTTTGTTTTGTTTGGAGACACAGTAAAATTTATAATTTGCATGTTTTCGAAATGCGGGAAATTTTAAAATACTATATTATTCAGACAATATTAAGCAAAGCTTTTCATTTTTAAAACATATACCTGCCAAAATTTGATTTTACAAAATGATGAAAATAAATTCAATAAAGGATGGTTTTAGCATGTTTTGATATTATAATGATTCAGTTCTTGCAGATATAATTTTTAAAAAGTGACCGATTTTATATTCTAGCGATTTTATTAGTGGTGGTCACTATAACTGCATTTTATTTAATATAGATAAGTATTAACTCGTTTCATTTATTATAGATTATCAGTATAATCTCATTTCATTTAATATAGATAAGTAATAATCTGGTTTTAACAATTTTTTAAAAAAAATCTAATTATTCATTTATACTTACCTTATATTTTATTTTTCCTATTAGCCTCCTTTTGCTTGGCCTATTCATGGTGCAATTTCGTTTGTCAATGTAAGCTTATGCTACAGACAATCATCTCCATATGTTTTAAAGAATATTACTTTTGAAACACGTCCTGGTGAAAAAATTGGCATCGTGGGTCGAACTGGATCAGGAAAAACAAGCTTGATACAAGTTCTCTACCGAATGGTCGATTGCTTTGAAGGATCAGTTTTTATAGATGGAGTCAACATTGCTAATCTACCACTTGAAAAATTAAGGTATGCTACCGATTTCTTGTTTTTGATAAAATTTTAACCTTTAAATTGATCCACGTGTCAAAAGGACGATTAAAATCAAGGTGGCATGTAAGTTCACTCAATTTGTACTTGCTAAAAGCATTGTGATCATGTTTTTTAAGTGTAAAAATATTATTTCTTGCCATTTGAAGATACAGTAAAAACTTTATATAACGAGTATGGCCTAATATGAGTAGTTCAGAGTTACACGTTTTTAAGTCACCATCGAAATTCTGATATTAATGATACAAGATGCGGAAATTATATGGCTATAACGTGTTTACTAGCCTTCAGCTATAGCAATAAATCTTTTTTCTTTCCTTTTAATGTTTTGCTTATGGCACTTAGCATGATAAAACCATTCAGGTCCACCTAATATACCAGCAGTTTTTCTCATATTTGAGTGAACAATATTATACAAGAAAGGGTAAAAAGGGAGTTTTTTTTTTTATATTTCCGGTATCAAAATAGAAAAGTTAAAAACAAACATCTTTTCCTTTTATTATAATTTTTTTTTTAACAATTTCAACCCTTATCTTAACTAGTGTAGGTGACCATCAGTCAAGTTGTCTTCCTCCTTAATAAAACTTTTTCGTTTACTATATTTTGGAATTTTGCTGCCTACTTTAAAACAATTCACATTTTATTGACCATGTATCTACCATATCCTATATTGAGTGTGAGATATTCAGTGTGAGATATTCAGTGTTATAAGTGACATCCAAAAGCTATGAAACACTATTTTACTTGTGTCTCTTTTATTGCTATTTTAACATTAAATAAGTTTATATGTTTATCAGGACAAGTTTGCTGTAATTTTCAATTCTATCTGCTTTCATGAATTGTCACTATAGAAGACTTTCCTGTTATTTAAATTTGACTATTTTAAAAGAAAAAGTTATCATTGGAAAACTCTCTATATTTTTAATGCATGAATTTTTGTTTTTAAATATCTTTCAAAAATAAATATAAAGGTTAGAATTGTGTTTGTAAAATGAAAAACTGTTTTCTTCAATAGCAAATCTAAACCTTCGCAGTTTCTATAAAAACGTCTTTTACTGTTTTTAATAATTTATTTCTTATTAATTATCTGATTGATTTCAGATCCAGTTTGTCCGTCATCCCTCAGGATCCCTTCTTGTTTAGCGGCACCATTCGTGAAAATCTCGACCCTTGCTACTTAAAATGTGATTCCCAAATATGGAAAGCTTTGCAAGATTGCCATGTGAAGGACAAAATTCAGAGCTTGGGTGGTTTGGATGTGGAAGTTGAAGAACAAGGTCAAAACTTCAGTGTAGGAGAGCGACAACTTCTCTGCCTGGCAAGAGCACTTCTTAGGAAAGCTAAAGTGAGCAATACTCTTTTTTTAAAAAAAAAAAAAAATATTGCAAATCAAAATTACACCTTCTTTGCTTGGCAAGAGCACCTCTTAGGAAAACTAAAGTGAGCAATACTCTTTTTTTTTTTTAAAAAAATTACAAATCAAAATTACAACTTCTTTGCCTGGCAAGAGCACCTCTTGGGAAAACTAAAGTGAGCAATACTCTTTTTTTTTTAAAAAAAAAATTACAAATCAAAATTACAACTTCTCTACTGGCAGGAGCACTTCTCATGAAAGCTGAAGTGGGCGATACTCTTTTTTTTTTAAAAAAAAGAATTACAAATCAAAATTGCAACTTCTTTGCCTGGTAAGAGAGAGCACTTCTCAGGAAAGCTAAAGTGAGCAATTCACTTATTTTTAAACAAAAAAGTTGAGTGCAGAGGGGGGGGGGAAGAAAAATTCTTCAAAAAGTTTGAGAGTCTAAGGCTTTGACGTAAAAGACTCCTACTCAAAATATTATAAAATAAGTTAAAATATAAATTTTATGTAATACAAAGTCACATTATTATTTGAATTTAATATGCTGAGCTTAAATTACTCGAATAAAAGTTGAAGTTAAAGAAAGAAACCAAAGGGTTTTACTACTTTCTTTTTTAAGATTTGCCAAAATATTCTTTTGTATTGTATAAACAGCCTCTTTCTGAGGGCTTTCATTTCTGTTTAGCTCAGTCTTTTTTTAGCTCTTGGTTGCCTAGGCTGAGGTGTTGCAAGGGCTTGGAGCACTTGGGAACAATTTTGATTTATTCTCCCCTTTTTAGCATGATCTCAGATAAGTTGATGATCAAAAAATATTCCTAGTCGAATATATAATCTAGTAGGGTATAGTGGGAGAATACTGGGTAAATTTATATTGGACAGTGATGACTAAAGGGTCATGCTTTTAGATTATGTTCTTTTGGATTATAAAATATATTTTAAATAAGATTTGGCATTCTTCAAATTTTTTTTTTTATACAAAATAATTTGTTTACTCTTTCTCATTCATGATCTATATGTTATGCAATTGCAGTTTCCAATACACTTATGATGGTTTTAAATGTATTGATAGTTTTGATTAAATAAATGGATAGCCTAAATTCTGAAGACATTTTTAATTTATGATTTTGTTAAAAATAAGTTTAAAGAAAACCCGTGTGCAAGGAAATCTGTAATAATAATAAACAACCTGTTAAATGTTTTAGGTAAATGGGATGGGATAAAAAATGGAAGGAGTAATGGGGTTCGAGTTAGCAGGTGATATTTGAAGGAGTAAAAAAAAATTGAAAATTAATTTCTAATTATGTTATATGAGTTAGAAACCTCTTTTGAGGGACAAATGTCCTCTCTTCCCCTCTAACTACACGATTCTGCCTACTAGGGAAAACATTTATTTCTTTTTGTGATAAAAGTAAAAGTGCAGGCTCAAAGTTGTCCTTAAATTCCTTAATTTCCTTTTAAAAAAATAGAGAGTCCTTAAATGTCTTTAAACATTTTAATAAATGTCCTGAAATTTTTGTGATTTTCCAAATTTTTGTTGAAGAGGAAAAGGAAATATTATTTATCTAAAGGAGACATGAAGAAATTTCAAATTCAAAAATTATGCTATATGCCATGAAACAAAGTAAATAACAAAATGAATGTTCTTCTTTATAGCGCTTCAAGTACGATATTTATCTACTTACAGTGTTCGAGACAATCACCCTTTATTTGATAGCCTAAAAGCATTCAATGTGGGAGAAATATATAAAAAGCTCTTATATCTCTACTCGCTCTTCATAAGACTGTATTGCTACTGTTTTTCACAAGAGAATCCACATATTTTGCTACTACTTTACAATTTTCCTTATTTAGACTATTTTCTCTTCTTTTTATTGTAAATAAAAACCAAATAAGAAATTTTTACGTAACTTAAAAAAAAAAAGAAATCAGAGTTTTTAAAAAAAAAATGTTTTTGTTTTCATTTAAGTGCAGGAACATCTAAAACTATTATCAATTGTATATGTGCAAATCCATTTTGGTGTTGTATAAATTACCCCCATTAGAGAATCAGTATCCTTATATTGTCCTTAAGTTTGGAGGCAATTTTGCCCTTAATTTTTATATTCCACCCCTGTAAGTGTTTATTTTAGTATAGGTGTTTATTTATTTTTTGCTAGATCCTGTGTATGGATGAGGCTACAGCAAATGTAGATTACGAGACGGACAGCCTGATACGCCATACAGTGAGGCTGGCTTTACAGAGATCAACAGTTCTGATTGTTGCTCACAGGATGAAGACCGTACTGGACTGTGATAAAATAATTGTGATGAGAGAGGGTGAAATCATTGAAATGGATGCTCCCTCCGTTCTATTGGCTGATTCTAAGTCAGAATTTCATCGAATGGTTTATAATCAGACTGAGTGAGGGTTCGTTATTGGAGCCCAGATTTTAACTATTCAAATCTGATTCAATCAATACAGTTTACTGAACATAATTTTCACATGTTTGTAAATCTCTTCTTTTTGATAGATGAGTTTTTTGGTATGAAATTATATGTAAGGAATATTAATAATAAGTTATTTAATTTAGAAAGTCAGAAATACAATTCTAACAGAAAACGAAAAATATTTTAAGATTTGTGTGTTAGCAAGATAGCATTTCATCAGGGGACGCACTGTCTGCAAACACACAGGTGCCTCTCTGTCATCAGTGGTAATACCAAAAGACTGTGCCCCGAGGCCCCATAATGGATAAACAAATAAGAAATAGCAGTTAGAAAAATTGAAATGTAAATGCAATGAAAAATTAATGACAAACAAACACAATTTAAAAGTACACAGAATAAGACCTAATAATGAAACGCCATTTATAATAAGAATAAATAAAGATAAAGTTACAGTTAGAATAACCAAATCAAAATAAAATATCAATTGCCAAATCATTAAGAAAACTTTAGAAATCATTAAAAAACTTTAGACCTAGAAAATACACAGAATTTTAAAATAACCTAAAATAACAGGAAAAATTCTGGTAGTTTTGATTTTTTCCTTATAAACAGGGAAAATACAGGGAATTTTATTTCTTATTTTCATCTTTTAAAAAATGGTGACCTCTCAATGCGTAATCTATGGGATATTTAAGGATGATATTTCAATTATATTAAACTATTCCATTTACTATAGCATTAAGTATGTTCAGCTGTTCCTTTTTTTCTCTAAGTTTTTCCAGCTATTAAAACTAGTATAGTTAGCCCAATATAGCTTACTCAAGAGTGCAGTAATTATGTTTCCTCTTAATATATTGTGTATAATATGTACAGTATGTTGATGTGTATAATATGTTGACGACAATGGGAAAGAAGATTAAGGCACGGTGAATTGAGTGCTGCCTATTCATCTCTGTCTAGTGGCGCCACAATTCGTACTAAAAATATTCTATATCTGTGTGTTCAATAAGAAAAAGTTTGAAATTCTGTAACTGTAATTGCGAGAGCTTGGATGACTGAAAGTGAAAGTCAAAAGAATTTAAACTTGAGCCAATAGCTCATAATAAAAAGTTTTATTCCGATCTGTCAAATGGTACGTTTGCCACATGGATCAAAGATCCAACATGCAGGGAGTCTCCTGATGAAATCCTGTATTTAATACAACAAAAAACATTAATGGCAATACAATACAGTGAAGTGTATTGCCATTTTTTTCCCTTTTGTTCTATTTCAATTTAATTACAATTCTCTAATTTCTTATAAGTATTTTTGAAACATATTTTTAGTCTTGCATTTATTTTCACCCTTAGTTACCTAACTTATAGAACAAACTATATAGAATATCAAACTATATATAGAACAAACATTTATGTTTTGTTGTTTAATAAAATTTTTTACTGTTATCTTCGAATAATGTTTTTTTTATTCTGTCATAAGGGATATACAGGTTGTTTTCTAATGACCCCTCTAACCCTTTGACACAAATGGAGGAAACCAATGACCATTTTATATATTTTTTTCCGACGCTTTAATTTTGAGCAAAAATATATTTTTAACCAAAGAAAACAGTCTAATAGTTACTAAAAAATCTATTAAATTATTGAAATTATATTTGTACTAAAATATAAATCCCTCTCCCCCCAAAAAATTGTTTGAAAAACATTTCTTTTTTTCATTCATATTCAAAATTTTATGAATAATTTATTTTGTAAATTAAGCAAATTTCAATTATAAATAACTGTTTCGCTTATATCTAAATAAGTGCATGTTTTTAAAAAAAAATATTGCTTAAAAGTGAGCCATGTTCAGAAAATTTTACCTTGACATCAGAAAAAGACACTAGTGTTTCATGCTATATTTAATTACCATAAATTATTTAAATGCTGAATATAATATTTTTCATTTATTTCGATATTATTAATAAAAAGTAATGAAAAAAAATTAAAAAGATCTTTAATAAAATTTTCTTTTTAAAAGGTTAAGAGTGTTTTACAGAAAAAGCTTTGAGTGTCTTAAACTCTGATTTTAAACTATGTCATAAAGAATTGGACTTTTTCACCGAAAAAAAGTTTAAATATTTAAAATAGGCTTAAGATTTCATCTAGAAGAGACCTATTTCTTGCATGGCATTGGAAAAACTGGACAAAAATTAAGAATGAGCAATACAATTTTTAAGCAATAAGTATTACATGTATATTTTTAGTTAAAACAAATTAAATTTAATGTAACAGCACAATTTAAATTTGCACTTTTTTTAAAAAAATAACTATTTTAAACTATTTATTTTAGTTACAAACTGAAATTTAAAATTTATATATCATATTATTCTAGAGTCGGTTTGAGCATTTGATTATAAAAATTAAGTATCCTATTTGTTAATGTGAATGCAATATGCGAGTAGTAATGTACAGTGCCCCCCCCCCCAAATGGACTACCCTAAATAACTTATGATCTAATAATTGGATCTTCTGGTTCTAGGACTCTTTCTCAATGGTTCCAAGGGGTGACCTCAAATATGCTAAATAATTAGTACAGGACAATATTTAAACTTAAATCGTACTTTTTCTGAATAAACATACTTTTTTTTGTCGGATTCAGATTTTTGGTTTACAAAATATAGGGAGTAGCTGCAATCTGGGAAATATGGTCCCAATAGTTTGATCAAGACAGCTCTCCAAATTTGGACCCCTTAATGTTAATTTTACTTTTTGCGTAATTTGCTATGTTTCGAGAACTTATTTATTCTTTTATCCGAAGATAATTTCATACAAAGAATAACTTTAAATTATTTTTTTTTAACATTTTATTAAATATCGAGAAGTGTGAATTGTAGGGTATAATTTATTTTTTTTACTTCATTTTAAAAAATTGCTACAATATTTGAGCAAAATCGGTGGAATACCTCCCGAGATATCGATTTTCGAATGTAAGTTTTCTTTAAAATTCGTTTTCGTTGGAGTTATTCGACCGATTTTGTTAAGCATATTGCTCATTTAAAAGTGTCACTTTAGAAGATATATGAGCCTTAATGTATGTTTTTGGAATTATTGTACAAAATGAACCAAAAAAAGCGTACAAAACACTCGAGGATTCCCAAATTCATAATCAAGCAGAAGAAAAAGTAAAAATGCTAACGAAATATTACAAATCACTTCTGAGGAAGGTGGAACTGAAGGCATCAAAACTGCTAATCAGAGGAAATAGAAAGTGTTTAGAAGGGTAGCACGAGAAACAACCTCAGGCAATCAAACTGGTTTTGATGTTCTAGGTGCCACCCTCCTCGTTAGATTTTGAAAGGGGTTTTGTATTTTTTTTTTGCTTAATTGTCAGTTTGGAACCTATACTCTTTTGACTTCCTTTTCGACAGGGATTTTAAAACTACAATATTAAGAGCGGTCATTAGAGAAAACCTTTTATATTTTATCACTGTTTCACAAGATACATGATATTTTTAATGTGATATATTTCATAAGTGCTCAATATTCAAGTTCGAAATGGGCCATATTTTTTTCACTGTGTTATATTGTGCAATTTAATGTGTTACGATAGCGTTTAAAGCTGTTTCATTATTTATGCGTTTGTTAAACTGAAATTATTTATATTTGTATAGATATAATCTTATGTATTTTATAAACGAATAAATTATATTTGTAAAATGCTATGATTGCCTACAAGATTTTTATTTTTAATCACGATCCCTCTGTAGAGGAGATGAGTTCGGGCACGCTTTGGGGGGTACGAACACGAGGAATTTTAATCCGAGCTCACCTGGGCTGGATATACATAGGGTTACTTAGAGCCTGAGCATGCATGCGTCGAATAGGCCACATTTTGCTGTCTCGTCTCTCAGCCTTTGAAGACAAAACAAGGAAATTAATCATTAAAACCATTTTATCAAAGTTAATTAATAAATTTTACATTTATTAAACTTAATAGCTGTGCCAAACGTTTGTTTAAAAGTTGTAAAAATATTTATGAAAATTTTACAAGTCAGAAACATATATTCAGTTAACGAACCCATGTCAGGTCGGGTCTTTCAGGCAGATTCCGTCTCATCGCTACTTTGTACACTGTCAGAAATTTCTCGGAAAAAAAATTGTTAAATAACGATTTATTTAATTGCTATCGTACCGTATTTAAACGAAATAGTCAAATAACCATAAATGAGATGGTAATCAAACTGTAAACTGTGAAAAAACCCGTTTATTAACTGCTTTAATTACGGTTAAACAACCAGAATTTTATCGCTCCAACTATTAACAGCTTATGAAGCCACTTGCTTCCTTTCCAACTGCGTACATATTATAGCCGAGGGGGCTAATCTGTCAGTCTCATGACCGACAGAACTGGAGCTCGAGTCCCAGTTGGGACATCACTATTATTCCGCTGTTCCCTTTAGCACATGAAGAGTTTCCAGCATCCCGCACTCTCCAATGTCTAATGAAAAGCCTAGTTCTTGTGTCTAATTAAATTTCTTTTTCACGGTTTTGAAACCATGCTAATTGTAAATGGTTAAAAACGCCGTATAGTTTTGAATTAATGGTTTTATAACCATACTAATTTTAACCGATTTTTGGTTAAAAACGTTTTTTACCTTAAACTTTACGGTTTATCGGATGGACAGACTGCCGCCGGTGATTTTACCATAATTTTAGAATGAAAATTCTAACAGTGTAGGTTTAGGCTGCGATGGATTGGTTAAGGCTCTGTACTTCCATTCTGAAGAACTAGGGTTCGATCTACTGTGGTGTTTCGAAGCCCATCCAGCTTCAAACCACCGCATGCATGCCAGCTTATTTGGAAAGTAAAGACGGCTTGTGCGCAATGCTGACTACATTATCACAATAATGTCATTGGTCTAGAAATTGTGGAACTTTAACTACCATGACCCCCTGGCTGACAACGGGCTGTTGTGGGAATGCTTTAGTCAGTTGGGTTTATGTTGTAAAGGGTTTTCGTAGTGCAACACCTTTTTAAAAAAACTCAATTTTCATTCTATTACTTGTTTCGCATAATTTAAGTTAATGAATATATAAAAATGTATGGTTAAATTTTAAGGCAATTGGAACATTATACAAGGTTTATCATAATAACTGATATTATTTTTTAAAACCTGAAAACAAAATACTATACACATTTAGGGTTTGAAAATTAATATTTAAGTAAAGAGAATGACATACAATTTTGCTCGCTGTGGGATTTCATTGAGTTGTACTAATTTTGGAACTATGACTGCGTACAAAACATGTTTGAGATTATATTTTATCTTTCGTGTGCCGAAAAAATGGTTTCATGTTATTACGACACAGTTTTTAAATAGGAATCACATTGAAAAGAACTTTAAATAAATGTTAAAAATAAAATGTCCAAAGTAAAATACTGATTATTAATGTAGTATTAATATTTCATTGTAAAATTTGTAGGCCGGGATAACCTGGTTGAAATGGTGCTGGACTCCCGTTCGAGAGAACGGAAGTTCGAATCTAGACAGCCAAAGACTCCCCGTGTAGTATATGTTGACTTGTGCACATTAAATCTGTGGGGTCACAAAGTCTTTAATGTTCCCATAACAAATTATACCTCTGGGGGTACTGAATTGACCGTTCTCTGCTTCAGGTCAAAAATATGATCTGTGGATGAATAAATGGATGTATGAATGGGTGCGACGTATAGGTGAGGCAGAAGTCGAATTTTTGACCATAGATGGTGCCTCTGGAGAACAAGAACAATCGCAACCCTTGCCTTGATGGCCTACTACTACAACAACAACATTGTTGCATCCTCATCGAAAGATGCGAGAACCCCCTAGCGAATACGAATAAGACTCAATAACTTTTAAGAACAGTTTGAATGTGAACGGTCGCTTGATGCAAGCGCCTGGCGCTTTTCTCTTTTTTGTAACTCATCTACTTTAGTTGTTCATCTTTTATCGTTATGTTTATTAAATTACTCTAAAATGTTAATTAGCTTGGTCTTCATTCGTACTTAGATGTTTATTATTAAATATATTGTTTCTGCCAACCCGGAAATAGAATCTCAGGTTGACGTTTCAGCTTCGAATATTATTAAGAACAGCAAGGTAAGTGAAACCTTGTTATTTTATTTGATTGTTTGAAGCAGTAATGCCATCAGTATAAAACAAACATAGTAAAATTAGTGATAAGTTGTTAAATTTCCTTAAATGTGATATTTACGATACTTGGTGATGAAGTATAGCTTTAAGTATCGTTTCAATGTTTTCACAAACTTATAGGAAAGGAAAAGAGTGTACACTTTGGAGAAATGTGGCAAGGAAATATTATCCCGCGAAAATAAATGCATACTTGCTTAGTTAACCAGTGAGTATGGGTTATTCAATCCTATAAAAACAAGTACTTGTGACTCGACAATTGGGTATCTGCAATACGTAGAAGACTGCTGGTTGTGTATAAACAAGATGGCGTGTTTACGTTTCAGCTATTAGGTTTGGTATATTATCTCGCTGAATCAATTTTCGGATCAGATTTGATTGGGTACCTGCAAGCGACGTCACGCGGGCGTGTCGAACCTGATTGGTTACTGAATTGTGGCATTAGCAAATGCCACTTACTGTATCCAATTGGGAATTAATTTACTTCCAGGCTTTTCCTCAAGAACAGTGGTTTCCAACTGGCGGCCCGCGAAGCCTTTTTTTTTGTGGCCAGCGAACTAAAATATATTAGTTGTCATTTTTTTGCGGACAATTTTCGTAAAAAATCTATATGGGTTTAAAATACTTTTCTCGTTAATAAAAACCTAATTTCTTCGTTTCTGTGAAATTTATCATACCAATAGCGCAAAAAAAATTATTTGTCAGGTTTTGTATCCAAGAAAATATTTATTCAAATACAAAAATAATCGTGTATGTTGCTCTTTTTTCATTTCACTTTTTTGTATTTTGTGAATATAATTTAGCATGTGTGATGTGTGTATCAGAAATTTTCTCGAAGAAATTCTCCGATTTAGCTTTTTGAAACCACTCATTTTGGACGAAAATATTTGCACGCACATTTGTAAATTTTAAATGTAAATATCTATTCTCTGGTAGTTGCAGCAGACAAACCTCAATTTTGTCATTGAACATTTTGTGTGCTACTATGTAAGTTTCAGTACTAACCTTTTTAAAGTTTTATATCTTAACAATTAGATATCCGTTGCACATTAATTGTTTAATACATGGGTGCACATTAAAGTTATTGTAGCCCGAATTTTTTAATATGCAATTAAATATTTTTAAAAATCTATTTCTTACTTTAATTTGTAATTAAATACTTTTGTTTTGTACAACTTGGTAAAAATCTGACAGTAATATTTAATGTTTCTTCAAACATAAAAGAGTTCTACATAAAATTTTGATAAAGTAGTGGCCCGCCGTTTGATTTGTGTTTTTAATAGTGACCCCCGGACTCATGTAAGTTGGAAACCCCTGCTCTAGAGTAGAGATGAGGGGATAAGACGGGCTCAGCCCGATGTACGGGTCCGATGCGGGCTCGTTTAGTGAAAAAAGGCTTCGGGTGGGTTCGGACTCATGATAAAATTTTCATAAATTTTTTACTACTTTACTTAGACAGTCTTGCATAATGCAGCTGATGAAGCAGAGTGAAATAAAAAATGAATTCTTAAACTTAACGTTTTGCAAAGAAGGTTTTTGATTGAGAATCTTATAAACTGTAAAAAAAAGGTTTTTGTTGTTGACAATTCCTCTCCGACATTCAATTAAATACTTTTCTCTCTCACTTATTGTTTATCTGCTAGTGATAAAAAAAAAGCTTTCAATGATTAATCAGCTTCCTTAGACATCAAAGGCCGAGATGGCTTTATATGGCTAACATATGGCTTTAGTCTGACGTATATCTGAGGCTCGGGCGGATTCGGGCTCTAAATAATCTTTTGCATCTCGGGTTCGGATTAAAACTCTTTAGGCTCGGAACTCCAAAAGCGAGCTCGAACTCACCTCTAACATCAAATCGGATTGGCGCGGTATAAAATTTTCTAGAAAATTTTAAATAATGAAATTTAAAATGGCAAAATACAAAATTTGAGAGTAATCGGTGGAATAGTTATCAAATTTAGAAAAAGTCGAACATTTAAAATTTTTTTTCTCGAAAATTATTCTATTGATTTCGTTCAAATTTTGTACCTTGCCGTAATCTTAAAGATTACTTTATTTAAAATGGGGCAAAAATATACACGCCTTACAATTCACAATTTCTTCGACTATCATTAAATAAAATGCTTAAAAGTAATAATTATTAAAAAATATTTTTAAATGTATTATCGTCGGATAAACGAGTTTTGTAATTGTTTACAACAGGCATTTTATAATGGCAATTTTTTTTTCTGTGGGGACCACTAAAAATTCCAACGCTTTATGTTTTTTTTATTTTTTAGAACAACTTGTGTTATAGAGGCTTTTGTTTTAATGTACTTAATTTAAATTTTTCTAAATTATAACCATTATTATTTAAACACACACACATATTATATACACACTTATTATTTAAAGTAAGGTTCTCGAATTTATTTTAAATGCCAAACATAACTTAATACTAACTATAAAAATATAGATTTTACAAAATGCAACCACTATTGAGTTCCATTATCAAGGCTAGAAAGGGATGATTTCGTGTTCCGTGTTAAATATGCACCCTTAATATAAGTTAATGACTTCTAAAAATAATATTTCCTAGCAAATGCAACTAGAAACTTGCTATTAGAGGGGGAAAAAATTAAATTGTTGTAATAGTTTGGCCTGTATTATATGTTCTAACTGTCGAGAATGTCGAAAATAAGCGAATGAATCGTTTGCAAGAATTAGAAGGATATGTTACTAAAGGAAAATGATATTTAATTAAAACGATACGATTAATAATATTTAACTGTTATTGAATGAAAACGATATTTAATTAATACCATACGATTAGTAATATTTAATTGTTGTTAAATGAATACGATATTATTGAAGTTGCCAAATTATTTGTTTGAAATAATGGAATTTTTCGGAAGCTTTTTCAAGGTCATGGGATGCGCAGGTAGAGAGCCTGTTCCGGGCGCGGTAGAAATAAGTAACTTGTGAAGGTCGGCTTCATTAATTTTCGTCTGCACATATTTCTATGATGCGGGGGGAGGGGGTAAAGAAGGAGTGATCACCTGGGCTACCATTAAAATGGATGGCCCCCAACTAGTTTTGGCATCAAGATTCACCCTTTTGCCGAAGTACCAGGATGTTCTATCTCATTAATTATGCACCATGGTAGAAGCTTTTCCATACCAAATATTTATGAAGCACATGAGTTATTCAAATGAAAGTAAATTTTGAAAAACTCGAACTCAACGACCTTGTATTTATTCTAATTATTAATATGAGATGGTTTCACTTAATTACATGGATAGAGATAGCATCTTCCGTTTTTAGTTATGATGTTTTCAGTTTTATTTCTCTGTATAATATAAAAAAGATATTAATCTAAAACATAGGTTCCCAACCTTTTTTTAGATCACGAAGGGCTTTGTTAGTGCTCAAAATTTTACGCCCCCTTGGCTATATATAAAAAAATATAATAATAATGATAAAAAATATTGTCCCATTTAAATTCGTTTTATCTTTTGATTCGGAATGTAATTCACTTTTTCCCCAGCTGTGGACTTAATGATATTTTTTCATTGCCAAAACTCCACACTTAAGCAACATACATATTCCTATTCATTTTGAATTGGAGCATAGGGCTTCTATCATAGCTTTCCATCTCACTCTATTTGTGGACAGATATTTTGAATCTCCATCTCTTTCCTATTGTTTTCAATTCATTTACAATCGCCCAAGTATTTTTAAGTCTTCCTCTTTTTCTATTGCCCTGAGGGTTCCAATCAAAAACTCGTTCTACTGTAAATTTTTCAGGTTTACGTAAAAAACGACCATTCCATTTACGTTTTTTTTAACTTCCAGATCAATCGGTTTGTGTTTTGCTTTCCTAAGGATTTCTATAATACAAATTTTATGGAAACCACTTGATACGCAAAGTCCTTCTTAAACAGTTGTTAATAAATACTTGAAGTTTTTTCATGTTCCATTTAAACTCTTAGGTTTTTCGGAAAGTAATTCAGTTTTTTTTTCTTCTCAACATAGAACTTAATTATATTTTCTCACAGCAAAACACTTTACACTTAAGCAACACAATCCGAGTATAGTGTAAAAGCTGATATAGCAAGGCTTACCTTTGAAAAGTTTGATTGATTCTAACTCAGTAGTTTTTGTTTGATACCGTAACAAAAATGGAAGTTTAAGAGCAGAATTCGCTGCATATTTTACTTTTTCACTACTGAAAAAATAAAAATGTTGTTAAAGCAAGTGAAATAATTGTTGAATGTGTATGGAGAAGATGCGTTGGCAATACGCCAGGTTGCCATCAGGAGAAGATGCGTTGACAAAACTGGTTTGCAAACTTTCGATCTGGCAAAAATTTCGATTAAAATGCACGAAGATGCTCCGTACCAATTTAAGCAACTGAAGGCAACGTAAAGGCATCAGTTCTTGCAAACGGGTGAATAGAAACTTGTCAGATTGCTGCGAGGATAAATTTATCAAATTCGACCATCATGATTATTCGAAAAGTCTAAGGTTTCATCTCAAAACTCGATAAAGGGAGTCTTCATGTTTTTACGGGAAGAAATTTGCATCGTTGCGTAAATGTCTGATATTTGCTTCTCAAACATCAAGAAAATCATTCATTTTTGAGGCGCATCATCACAGGAATGTCTGCAACAATGCTTCAGTGCCGGAGGAAGATGTTGTCACTCCCAGAAAAATACTGAAAACGACGCCCTTAACTGAATTTCGGAAAACGGTAGTACTGGTACTGTAATTTTAATACTTCTGTTGATGGTTCAGGGGATGGGGCATTCGCCTTCCAATGAGGTGAGCCGGGTTTGAATCCAAGCGATGGCTGGTCGATACGAATTCCGCACCCGACTCGCCCCGACCACAGTGCGGACGTAAAATATCCTCAGTGGAAGACGGATCCCATGTTNATGAGGTGAGCCGGGTTTGAATCCAAGCGATGGCTGGTCGATACGAATTCCGCACCCGACTCGCCCCGACCACAGTGCGGACGTAAAATATCCTCAGTGGAAGACGGATCCCATGTTAGAGTCCCCTTACCGTCAGGCTAACCGTGGGAGGTTCTCGTGGTTTTCCTCTCCGTGTTACGCAAATGCAGGTTAGTTCCATCAAAAAAGTCCTCCACGAAGGCAAATTTCTCCCACTACTTGATCCAGGAGTTCCCTTGTCTTCTGGATAGGGTTCAAAATGACAAGGCTACGGAGTTGAGCATAAGTAGCCGCGATCCCAAAAATTAGGTCGGCTGTTCGACGACGGTTATAAAATTATATATTTCCGTTACTTACTATGCTGAAATGTTCCGAACTCATACTCACGGTGGTTTGTATGATTTAATGGCTGAAAGGCAGATTTTAAATTAATACTAAAATTCGACACACAAAGAACTTCGATTATATACTGAAATCTTGGTACTTCTGAGTGGGTAAAGTTACCAGCAACAGATGGACGGTGCAAAAATATACGTATATAGGTTAATTAAGGTGTTAGGATCGGAGGAGGGGATTAAGAATGTATAAGTATGACTGTACTGTGCATTTGGCTTGGTTACCATAAAAGTTTGTTGCCAAGCTGGTTGCCAAAGGCGGCTAGTCATTATAATTTTATATAAGAAAGTTTCGTTAATATGTAAACCGTAACAAAATGAACGATTACCTGGATTTGAAAAATAATTGTCTCTGTTTCTTCAACAACAACATGTTAAAATTTAGGAACATAGAATCTGGGACACGATACTAAGTATTTAATGAGAAGTAATTTTATCTATAGACCATCTGCATAACGATATTCTTAACAGTTTAAATTGCAAACGGTATTTATTTCATTTGAAACGTTTATATTTTGAAAAAATTGCGATGTAAATGCTATGATTTATATCTGGCAACATCCCATCTAATTTCTTTCTATTTTTTAATTTCATTTTTATTTAAATTTAATTTATTCAATTTTCTTATAACTTTTTACATTAAGTCAAGACGAACTAATCATTTTTTAAAAATAACTTAAACTTGCAGTAATTTTCAAACGAAATCATTAAACTTATTACAAACGAAATCAGAAAAGCATTAAGCCCGATGAATTGTCCGGTGTTCCCTACAGTAATGTTTTATTTGGTTAAATCTTGTTGCCCCTAGACCGAGATTTGTTAAACGTTTTGCTGTGGGGACCTCATAATTTTAAAGAAAAATTTGTGGGACCCCATAAGCATTGAGCGAATTCATCACACGCATAAGTCACAGTCAATTTCTTCACTTGTGCAATCGGGGCCGGGATAGCCTGACCGGTTGGGAATTGGGTCCATGTCCATAGGGTCGTGAGTTCGATCCCCACTGGCCGAAGATTTTCCGTGTTGTAAGTGGTAACTGGTGCACGTTAAATCTGTCGGGTCACAAAGTCCTCCCAGTTCCCATAACAAATCAATACTTTTGGGGGTACTGAAATGGAGATTGATCGTTCTCTGGTAAAGGTCAAGACTAAGAGCTGCGGATGAATGAATCTATGTATGAATGGGTCTATCTTTTAAAACGGCCTGTGACGTGTGTGTGGCTGAAGTTGTATTCTTGACCATATATGGCACCACCGAAAAACAAGAAACGCACCCCTGCCTTAAGATTTGCTAGTTTTTACTAAGCAGACTTGCTGGTATTGGTAAGTAACATTAGAAACAAGAACAACAATTTGTGCAATCAAAAAGCTCAACGCACATGCGTTACCAAATTCAAGGATGCGCAGAGCCTTCGACGAATTGCCGTTTCTATCAAATAAAAATTCGTCTAAACGCTTTAATTTTTTCTTTGTTTGTATTGTCTTATTTTTATTAATCAGAAACATTGGGTAAAAATACTTGGTAATTTAAGTTAAGGAAATTTAAAAAAATTGCTAACATTTTTATCGACGATTGCTACTAATCCCACGACCTTTTTCCTTAAAAACTCCGCCCTACACGCGTTTAAGGTAAAGTTTTATCCCGGGTTTTCTTATACTGTTGTGTTTTAGGGTGGAGCTCCATTGTGCAGTATTCTCGACACCGGTGCTTTTGTTATATGCCCTTATCATGTAAAGTTTTAATACTAGAAATCGATTCTTAATAATAACAATCTTTTAATAATTTTCACCAAAGCCCACCAAAGTAAAATTTGTGTTTCATAAAAAAATTATTTACTAAATTCAAGAAAAAGGATGTTTTTCGACCGAAACTTGGACTATCGAGGAAACTTGGAGTCGAACTTGGGACTATCGCATAATCTATGAATAAGGGAGTAAATTAATGGAACAAAATAAGAAAATGCAATAAATTAGTGAATGAGAAAACAACTAATCAGTAAACTTGCAATTCACTGAATGAAGTAATCGCTGAATGAAATAATCACTGAATGAAGCAATCACTAAGTGATGTAATCACTGAATGAAGTAATCACTGAATAAATTAATCTCTGAATGAAGTAACCATCGAATTAAATAATCGTGGAATGAAGTAATCATTGAATGAACTAATCATTGAATCTATGAATAAGTGTGTAAATTAATGGAATGAAAAAAGAAAAGGCAGTGAATTAAAGAATGAGAAAACAACTAATCAGTAAAATAACGAATCACTGAATAAACTAATGACCGAATTAAGTAGTCATGGAATGAACAAATCATTGAGTGAACTAATCATTGAATGAGCTAATCGTTGAATGAACTAATTATTGAATGAGGTAATTGTTGAATGAACTAATCACTGAATAAACTAATCACTGAATAAAATGATCATTGAATAAACTAATGATTGAATAAACTAATCACTGAATAAACTAATCACTGAATAAAGTAATTATCGAATTAACTAATCATTGAGCAAACTATCATTCATTAGAATAAATATCAGCGCTTCATCGCATAATCTATGAATAAGTGAGTAAAATAATGGAGTGGAAAAAAAAATGGTCGTGAATTAAAGAATGGGAAAACAACTAATCAGTAAAATAACGAATCACTGAATAAACTAATGACCGAATTAAGTAATCATGGAAAGAACAAATCATTGAGTGAACTAATCACTGAATAAACGAATCACTGAATAAACTAATCACTGAATAAACTAAGCATTGAATTAACTAATCATTGAACGAACTAATCAGGGAAAGAACTAATCATTGAACAATGGAATGTTTCGGTGCATTAGTAAATTGAAGTATCACTCATTGAATCGTATAATCAGTTAATTAACGAAAGAAAGATGCAAGAGTTTGTTTATTTGAAACCACGCTAAATTCGTAAGTCTACAATTACCCGCAATTAATTAGAAAACTACATAAAATATGAATAAAATTGGGAAATTGTTTTTCTAAATGCTTCCAAATTCAGCTGGACAGTCTTTTTTGTCAAACATTCACTTATTTTCGTCTAATTTCTGGAAACACAAACTACATTGGTGGACAAAATTAAGAGATGGAAAGCATTTTCGCACATTTCTATGATGCTATATTCTTCTATGACGCACATTTCTATGACGCTATTTCTGGACGGTTATTGGTGGGAACCTGGAACCCGATATTATCCCAGCAACATTATCGAAAGGGACCATTATGCTGGTGGAGGTCTCATGGTTTGGGCAGGGATCATGCAAGATATCCGCACACCACTCCATGTGTTTGACAATGGTTCCGTGAATGCCCAGAGGTACAGGCAGGAGGTCCTAGAGCCCTATGTGCGTCTTTTCAGTGGCACTGTTGGCCCTGAGTTCATTTTCATGCGCGACCACACAGGGCTCTCATGGTTGATGAGTATCTGGAAAGCGAGGATATTCAACGAATGCATTGGCCAGCCAAATCCCCTGACCTGAATCCTATTGAACATGCTTGGGATGCTCTTGGGAGAGCTATTGTGATGAGCCTACCTCCCCCCAGAACCATTCTGGAGTTANCCAAATTCAAGGATGCGCAGAGCCTTCGACGAATTGCCGTTTCTATCAAATAAAAATTCGTCTAAACGCTTTAATTTTTTCTTTGTTTGTATTGTCCTATTTTTATTAATCAGAAACATTGGGTAAAAATACTTGGTAATTGTAAGTTAAGGAAATTTAAAAAAATTGCTAACATTTTTATCGACGATTGCTGCTAATCCCACGACCTTTTCCTTAAAAACGCCGCCTTACACGCGTTTAAGGTAAAGTTTTATCCCGGGTTTTCTTATACTGTTTGTTGTGTTTTAGGGTGGAGCCCCATTTGCAGTATTCTCGACACCGGTGCTTTTGTTATATGCCCTTATCATGTAAAGTTTTTATACTAGAAATCGATTCTTAGTAATAACAATCTTTTATTAATAATTTTCAAATAAGCCCACCAAAGTAAAATTTGTGTTTCATAAAAAAATGATTTAGTGAATTTAAGAAAAAGGTTGTTTTTCAACTTAGCGTCAACTTATTTAAAGGTTAAGAATCAATTTAGTAAAATTTTTTGAAGAGAAAAAAAAAACGCACTTTTAAACGAGTTACGATAATTTAAAGATCCGCCACCCTAAAACGGAACACGCCATTCAATGTTTATACCCTCACCATCTGAAATGAAATGGGAAAATTTACTATCGCAACCTGAAATGAGAACGCCCCAAACAGTAAGGCACCCGATGGGATACGAACTTGGGACTATCGCATAATCTATGAATAAGGGAGTAAATTAATGGAGCAAAATAAGAAAATGCAATAAATTAGTGAAGGAGAAAACAACTAATCAGTAAACTTGCAATTCACTGAATGAAGTAATCGCTGAATGAAATAATCACTGAATGAAGCAATCACCAAGTGATGTAATCTCTGAATGAAGTAATCTCTGAATAAATTAGTCTCTGAATGAAGTAACCATCGAATTAAATAATCGTGGAATGAAGTAATCATTGAAGGAACTAATCATTGAATCTATGAATAAGTGAGTAAATTAGTGGAATGAAAAAAGAAAAGGCAGTGAATTAAAGAATTGGAAAACAACTAATCAGTAAAATAACGAATCACTGAATAAACTAATCACCGAATTAAGTAATCATGGAATGAACAAATCATTGAATGAACTAATCATTGAATGAGCTAATCGTTGAATGAACTAAGTATTGAATGAGCTAATCGTTGAATGAAATAATCACTGAATAAACTAATCACTGAATAAACTAATGATTGAATAAACTAATCACTGAATAAAGTAATTATCGAATTAACTAATCATTGAACAAACTATCATTCATTAGAATAAATATCAGCGCTTTATCGCATAATCGCATAAGTGAGTAAAATAATGGAGTGAAAAAAAAAAGTCGTGAATTAAAGAATGGGAAAACAACTAAGTAGTAAAATAACGAATCACTGAATTAAGTAATCATGGAACGAACAAATCATTGAATGAACAAATCATGGAATGAAGCAATCATTGAATGGACGAATCAGTAATGGAATGTTTCGGTGCATTAGTAAATTGGAGTATCACTCATTGAATCGTATAATCAGTTAATTTGCGAAGGAAAGATGCAGGAGTTTGTTTATTTGAAACCACTGTAAATCCGCAAGACTTTTATTATTAATAATATGTAATAATAAAAATAAAAAACTACGTAAAATATAAATAAAATAGATTCAAAAAAATTTCAAATTCTTCTGAATTCAGCTAGACAGTTTTTTTTCTTTTCTAGAATTCACTTATTTTCGAACAATTTCTGACAACACAAACCATATTTCAAACTCCGATCACTGTTGAAATGGGATTAAAATTCCAATCCGCTCTTTTCGATAACCATCAATCGTCATTCAACAATGCGTTTTCCTTCAGTAAAAACTGAGAATTACCAGAAAAAGAGTTGACCGACAAAGAGTTTTTTTTGAAGAAACGAGCAAATATTTTTACGCAACATATTTCAAATCTAATTTTGAGTAGGAAAAGGCGAAAGAAAAGTGTCCCAACAGAAAGCAGCTTCAATAATTCATTTACTCTTTTTTAAGTTCTTTTGCCCGGAGGTGTTCGAAATGCCTTTGCGTCTTTCTATCAGCCCTACCATTGGACGCATCGTTTTAGTAGTAATGCGTCAAGATTTGGCAATTTATTGCTCTTTTTATTTTACAACTTTCCCGCTCTGAGGTGTCTGAAAGAACCGGTACAGCGTTCCGGTACTTTTTACTGAGGAAGTACGTGGTCCCGGAACTTAAGGAACACATTGCTAGTTCTAACCTTATACTCTTAACCTTTTTTTATTTATTTAAAAGCGTAAAAATATTTTTTTAATTAAATGTTTTATATAATTCGCTTGTAATATTAACTATACTTTACAAACGTGTTAAGTTGGAAAAAAAAGAAGAAAAAAACTGTGCTGGATTAAGACATCAAAACTTGTTATCCTGCATTGCTATTTTTAAACTGCGATTATGATATTTTAATCTTATATACTTAGTACGTAGGAGTAGTGGTTGATAATAAGAAAATTAATTATCATGTGCAGGGATAGTTTTAGATAGTAAAAGCGATTTTATTAATTAATAATTCACAATTCACAAATCTTTTAACTGGAGAATTTTTTAGATTGTTAAAGCAGTTTCATGAATAAATAATTCACAAATCTTTTAACTGGAGAATTTTTTAGATTGTTAAAGCAGTTTCATGAATAAATAATTCTCAAATCTTAAATCTCCTACATTTTAGATATTTCGGCTGGAGATTTTTTTAGATTGTTAAAGCAGTTTTATTAATATATAATTCACAAATCTTTTCCATGGAGAAGTTTTTTAGATTGTAAAAGCAGCTTTATTAACAAATAATTCATAAATCATTTCGCTAGATAATTTTTTAGATTGTTAAAGCAGTTTCATTAATAAATAATTCTCAAATCTTAAAACTCCTACGTATTAGATATTTCGGCTGGAGATTTTTTTTAGATTGTTAAGGCAGTTTCATTAATAAATAATTCTCAAATCTTAAATCTCCAATGTATTACATTTTATTGCAGATTTAAGATTGTTAAAGTAGTTTTAGTATTACTGTAAATGTTTTAAGAAAGAATTTTGTTAATTTTATTTTGGCAGGTACAGAACTTTCGTTCTTTCCCTCGGAAGATGCCGGAAGTGTTGCTCATATAACGTTATCCAGTGGGCAACTGTAAACCTAACTCACGGAAGCGAGCAACATTACCTACGTCATACTGCCACAGATACCCGCTCATAGGGAGGGCCGCATTCACCCATCACACCACAGAGAGAAACATCCATGCCCTGAGCGGGATTCGAACCCGCAACCATTGGCTTCACAATCAGGCACGCTGACTGCTCTGCAACCTGTCCGCCAGGAAGAAAAAATAAATACATAAATAAAATATTTAAAATAGTTTTACGGTAAATGGAGAATAGATTATATAAATTACTATTAAATAAAAAAAGAGTAAGTAAGAAACAAAAAAATAAAAAATATGAAAAGAAATTTTGATAGCGATTTAATAAAACTGAGGAACAAATTAACAAATTTTTTAACTCTCCTTAGCCTTAACTGAACCTACAGCCATGTAAGTTGCAAAAAAAAAATAAAAATAAATAAATACTACTAGTTGAAACTTTATAAAATATACTATTACTTGAAAATAAATGAAGTAATATTTGTTGGGAAATCACATAATTTAAATTGAAGTTTTAAAGGGGGCAATGTATGCTTCGCATTTTCGAAAGTTCCCTTGTCATATAAATGATGCTTTTTCGTGAATAATATGCTTTTTTTACAACTGGTGTGAATTTGCAACAGTTACTCATGGTTGTTAGGTCAAGTTAAGCCTATTTAAGCAAGTGCTGTCTATTCTTATTTTGAAAATTTCTCAAAACGTCAATATGTAGAAAAGCCACAGTTTTGTGAAAATGAAAAGCGTTTGTGGTCTAATTTTTTAATATTTAAGAACTCACTCCAATGCTGCATTATCTGGGCTCATAAAAATTTGCAATAAAATGAGAATAAGACAGTGATTTTGACAATTCTCACCTAGGTAGAAAATTATCGCCAAATTGGCGATTTTTAAAAAGGTTAAATAACTTTTAAAATATTTCAGTTATTTGTTCGTTCTAAAGCCCAGGTAATTTTTCACGGCAAGATAATATACATTATTTTAAACTATAGCATTGCTTCAAGAGTAAGGCACTTAAACTGTGACTTTTTTTTAATTTTCATTGGTCAACTTTGCAGAACTTCGGCAAAACTTTGAAAACGAAAAACAATGCTAAGGCATATGGTAGCCCAATTGTATTTTAGAAAGGTTGTAGAAGTCGGACAGCATAAATTAAGGCTTACAGAAACAGTAACAGTCAAATTCGATAGAGGCAAGATCAAGGCTTATTTTATTTTTCTAAACTCTTTGCTTGAATATTTTATTTATTTATTATTATTATTATTTTGGTCTGGAAGTGTAGCTTAATCATATTTATTGGGCCATTTAAGTTTCGTTTTCTTTTGAATAATTAATTATCTTGAAAGAAGTTATTCATATTCATAAGGGAATTTCATTAGACTTATTGCACTTAGCATCAGAAGTTAATTCTTTGAAATGCTTTTTCTTCCATGCTTTATTATGTTGGTGCTTGCTGGTCTTCTGAAATATACTGAATTGATGTCATAAGGTCCCACGTTTTGGTGTAATATTCCAGTTCTTCCACGGGCACATTAATTCGATTTAATGATTTTAAACCTCTTCGGGTTCAGCTTTAAAGGTGACTGACCAATACTTCATAGCGATGCTTTCTTAGTATACACCATCTGTCAAAAGCATCCGGACACCCAGTTGTTAATAGGAGGAAGAATAATGGTGTGGGGATGTTTCTCGTGGTTCGGCCCGTTACTTCCTGTGGTTGGGAATATGAACTCTGAGATGTATGCGGACATTCTGGACAATGCTTCACTCCCAACTCTATGGCAATATTTTGGCCCATTTCTCTTCCAGCAGGATAACTGCCCCGTTCACACATCAAGGTTTGCACAGACTTGTTTTTTTTTTTTTAAATATTTTATAACCGTCGTTGAACAGCCGACCCAATATTTAAGTTTACGACTACTAATGTTCAACTCCGTAGCCTTGTCATTTTTGAACTCAATCCGTATTTTAATTCAATGCGTAGCTTAGTAACCCGAACGCTGTGACATCTTTCTTATTTTAACTCCACCGTGCAGCTTATGTTCGTTACGTCGGACTTCTAAATAGCTGAGGTTTTTTCTCTTCAATGATTTGTTAACCATGCTCTCTCTGCATCAAGTCTGAAGAATCAGAGATACCTATAGAACTGCAGGACTTTGATTTTCTTGTGCATATTCAGATTTATGTTGAAGACAGTTGGTTGTTACATTTAATTTAGATGAAGACTTCATGAACGATATCGATCTGTTTGTATTCCTGTTTCAATTGAGTCTTTTGCAGATTTATCGGCTGGTTTATTGCCATATGAACAGTTATTTAGGAAAATTCTTATTGTATTATAAGTTGAAAACAGTGAGTGGAATTCATGTACTGTCCATTGTAATTTTTTATGGCTGTGATGGTGGATAAGCTATCAAACCAAATTTGTTGTAGTGGTGGTTGAGTTATTTATTATCGATTTGTTAGCTCTTTGCATTACCAAAAGGCCTTTGCCTAAAAGATAGTGTATTTTTTGTTGTCTAAGTTTATTAATATATTAAGTTATAGTCCCCTCAGGTTACTAAGTACTACAATAGGTTACTAAGTAATAGTCCCCTCAGCTGCTGTGTATAGTTTGTCTATGTAAGGAACTTCCCTAGCCATTCGTCTGGAGCGGTGGTGGTTACGAGGTTTAATTATTTCAAGTGGGGGTGTTGGGCATTATTTAAGACAGATTTTGACTCAGGTTGGCGAGAGAAAAGGAATCAGGTAAGTTTTGAAATGAGTTCTGTTTCCATAGTTTGAAAGTCTTGTTTCCATAGCAGCAGACGGCCTTAGATATCGTGGCGAGGGGAGACAAACTATAGCAAATTATTTTACATACAGAAAGTGGAAAATTAAAATTTAAAAGTTTCACTTTACTTTAATCTACATTTAGGATTTTTTTTTTTCGTTTTTTTTTTAATTTTCTTAACTTATGAACATCATATAGTAATTTACACTGTCATTATTTTTTCTGGATAACACATTCAATTCTAATAAAATCAGATTTTGAAAGATATCGTAACCTTCAAAATATATTATTAAATTATCATAAATAAAATTTTTTTAGACTTGAATCAATGAATTTTTATGAAAAGGAATCAGTTGATTTAAATCAGTGATTATGTTTTTTATAAAAAATAATCAAGTGATTATTTAAAAAAGCTTCAATCATAATATAAATTAAATTAATAATCGATATAAATCGGGGTAATTTTAATCATGGCAAAATTGCAGAGTTGTAAAAATTTGTGCGACTCCAACTATTTAAAAGTTAGGTCGCGTAGATTACAAGAAGAAACAAATGTGTTCATCTTATGAAAAATATTTTTTAAAAAGAACATGAACAATATGTTGCACAAATATTGTGAAAATTATGTCAATTATAATTTACTTCAAATTTAACTGACCACATATAAACAATTTTAAACCTATGTTTGATAGAACTATTAAACAAGTATATAAATTCCCAAAAAAAATTATATATTTAGCTTATTTAAAACGTATATTGAACGATGTGTAAATGAATTCTGTGTACTATATTTGTAATAGTTTCCAAATTCCCGAATATTATCAAAACAATCTTCTTGTCATGAGTTATTTATAATTATGCGAGTTATAAATATGTATATAAATAATTTTCGGTATCGTGATCTGTGGCAAAATAATAGCCCCCTAAGAAACTGAAACTGAAAAAAAAAAAAACATCCCAGAAAGGGACCAGCTTGACAGGTATAACTGTTAGGCACCCCGGGCAAACATCTACGTGTTTTTTTTAAAAGAAATATTTGCAAGTTTAAAATCCATTTGGCACTTTGGCGATTGTAGATGACTCGACAGATCAAGATACGGAAATATCCCTTGTTTTTGCACAATTTTAATATTTTGACAAAATATTCTGAGTATTTATTTATTTATTTATTTATTATGCTTTAATATATAAATTACAATTTAAAATAAAACCCTTTTAACTCCAATAGTGAATAAAAAAAATTCAAATATATATTTTAAAATTAATATTTACACAACAACACAATTTTTTATTTGTTTTCTGGTTCATGAGATTTTTAATAGATCTAGCATAGTTTAGTATCATTGATTTCAAACTAACACTTGGTTTCTCTTACCAGTTTCTTAAATGACATTTTACTCTATTTTTAAAACGTTTAACACGTTAAAAACGTTATATGTAACATGGGACAGAGTAAGTAATGAAACAAACTTCTAGGGAAATTAGGGCCCATCATCAGGGTTAAAATAACATAGAAACCCATGACCGGAAGCTAATTTACAATCCAACGACATTTAACGACTAAAACTTTTTTGTTGTTCTTGAGATTTTCCTTTCGGCTGCAGTTGGTTCCAAGTAAGCTAAGCTTTTATTTCTTAAAAACCTAAAAGAAAATATGAATAATTTTTATATTTATTAATTTTTTATTTAAGAAAATGCCTAATAGAACATCAGGCCGTTATCCCTTTAACCCCTTAACGATCGGTTAATTTTCAAGTAAACGGTCATAAAAGTGCCTATTTTTTTGGCTTTTGTATTTGTATTACGCATTTGATTAGTGCTGCAACTAATTTAAAGTAAACTAACTATCTACAATTACCTTAAAAATATCCTGGTACTGCCATCAGGTGTGTAAAATGAGAAATAAAATGTTTTCCGGGCAAAAGAAATGAATTAGTTTTATTCTTACTGGCCCGTTACTACAGAACACTCCAGCCCGTCAATATCACGGGAGCGAGAAATAGCTGGCGAAATCTCACCCCGTCATTTTCGCGGGAGCGAAAAGGAAGGGGTTAAAGCAGAATTTTAATTAGGCATATTGTTTTTATTATTTGGGTCAAAATAAAAGTAAAATATTATGTATAAAATTTTAATAATTTATGGTTATGAAATACAGCATGAAACACCCGTGTCATTTCCTGCGTTAAAAGTAAAATTTTCAAATCACGGCTCTCTTCTAAACCATAACTTTTCAAATTTGCACTTATTTGCAAATATTTAAATCAAAGAGAATCTTAATTTTTCTTGCAATTCATGAAAAGAATTGGAGATCAAAGATAAATAGGAAGAAATCTTCAGAAAAAGGTTAAGGAAGGTATAGGAAGAAGGTTAAGGAGAAATCTTCAGAGGAAGGCATTGGCCCACATCGGGCTGTGTGGTCAATTATGATGATGATAAAATCAAAGGGAAAGAGTTTTTCAATCATTGAAATTTCTTTAATTCACAAAATCAATTATTTATAAAGTTTTGAATATGAATGAAAACAATTATTTTTTCGAACTACTTTTTTCAGATTTTATATTTTAATATAATTAAAAATGCGATAACTAACTGATATTTCTGCACTGTTTTTTAATGCTTAAAAAATACGAAAATATCTCTTGCTAGTAACTACAACGAATAGAAATTGTATGTGTTTTTAACTGTCTTCTATTAAAATTAATAATGGTCTAAATCAAATATTTTCCATCTATAATGAAATAATTTTTTTATTAAAAAATTAATTTCTTAAGATTTTTGAAAAGGACATATATGATTAATATGTATTCTTAAAAAATACAATGTTTGTTCATACGGAAATGAAATTATTACTCAATTTGAAATTATTGAGGCAACTGTAAAATCTTACATATATGTTAATTGTCATGGTTATAAAACCAAGACAACGCTTCGCATTTATTTTCTTTCGGAATTTGCATAATTTTGTACTCAGAATCTCATTTTTTTTCATAAAATAGTTAAATTTGAAAGTCTTTTCTTTAATGTGGTTGAAACAGGTTTCATGAATACAAAATTATAGACACCATGTTTCCCCAAAATTTTCATTTATGTTTAGTAACATTAATGGAATTCATCATTGTAATAAAACTTGCATTGAGTATTCAACTTTGCGTTGCATTTTGCTTTGATGAGTAAAATCTATGAGGCTTAGAGACGAAGGCATGCTAGGTCTGCGCTAGGGATTTCAACTTATTAGCCAGTAAATTAGCCAAATATCAAAAGTATTCTCCAATTTTCGAAAGTCTTCGCAAAATTCAAAATGATTAATTTTTTTCTCATTGAAAGCTATTTTACTGTAGTTTGTTGCAGGCTTATATTAGTTGAACCCAATTCTAATTGGTTATGCGACGCATCTACCAAAAATTATTGTAATCGAATAAAAAATACTGATTTGTTAGAAAAATTCCTTTTGACGAAATTTTGAGGGTCAAGTTAAATATATATATTTCTTTCCAGCGGAAAAAATCATTCGCCAAAATACAATTTTATTCGCCAAATTTACGATTTTATCGCATTTGGCGAGGGGACGAATGTTTATCGCGGGCCCTGTTATATACAAAATTGTATATGGAATACGACAGAATTAACTTTAGATAATTAGTTGGAGAATAAATAGTTGAAAAAATACCAATCGAACTTCTTTACTGGCTGCAGAAATGCAACTCGGAGTTAAAATTTGACGTTCTGAAGGGGCAATTTTTCCTTAGGAATTTAACATGAGAAATTCCAATTATTTCAAATTCCAATTCGAACTCAATTTCCAATTGGTTCCAATTTGTTGCAATTTTAAGTGCTTTTTTTAAAAAAAATTCTTGAATTTAAAAAAAAAATATTATTTGTTGTAGTCCAAAAATTTACTGTTGAGATTTTCATTTTATAAGCATTTCAGTTTATTTGACTTAAAGTCAAAAGTGATGATAATTGAATAATCAAGAGTAAGAGATTAAATCATATCAGATTTAAATCTTAACAATTGTGTCGACCTTTTTTAAAGGTAAAAAAGGCTCAAAGAAGATAAAAGCCGTTTACATTTTAAACTGTTATATAATATACTGTTACCGTGATGTATGGTTAACAAATAAACTTTTCTTCTCATTTATTACTTCTTATAGAGATGTTCAGGGACAGGGATAGTCTGATTGGTAGAGCGTTGGACTCGTGTTCGTGAGATCGGGAGTTCAAATCTACCCGGCCGAAGAATTCCCGTTAATTAAATGGTGACTGGTGCACGGTAAATATGTCGTGTCACAAAGTCCTCCAAGTTCCTAAAGCAAATCAATACCTCTAGGGTACTGATCCAGGAGTTCCCTTGTCTTCTGGATTGGGTTCAAAATTGTAAGGCTACAGATTTGAACATTGGTAGCCGTAAAATCAAAATTTGGGTTGGCTGTTCAGCGACTGTAATTAAAATATAGAGATGTACTAATTAGAGGCTAAACTTAATCAGTGCACCACTATCATTCAATCAATTACGTTTTCACTATTCCTATTGGACGATTCGTATTCCTATTCCAATAGAAACGTATTTCTATTGGTTGTACCTGTTTCTGATTGTGTTCCACTCTCATTTAATCAATTACGTTTGCCCAATTCCTATTGGATGATTCGTATTCTTATCTCAGTAGAAACGCATGCCTATTGGTTGCATCTGTTACTGATTAATCATTGATGGATTTACTGTGGATAGGTAAGTGAAGTGACATCAGCTTAGACATCTCTATTGTGTCACTCATTACATGCGCTGAAATAAGGTTACTTCATATCTGGTTTCCAATTCCTAAACGATGTAATAGGCAGTATGGAAAGTTGAGGCTACCAATTCACTGCAGTTAGGAATGGACACACTCCTCTTTAGAGCATATTTGAAGGACAAGGGGGGGGGGGAAATGGTACCTGTCCATGAAAGTCAATTCCGAGAAAAACGAATTTCAAGGTTTGAAAATTTACAGGAACAGGCATTCAATTTAAATCGTAAAAAGTAAAAATGCACACAAATGCCACAAGCATTAATTTGCATGTGGGAATAGCCTGGTTGGTAGGGCATGTTGGGCCCATGTTCAAGAGGTCGTGAGTTCGATCCCCGACCGTTGAAGACTCCGCGTGTAGTAAATGGTGACTGGTGCACATTAAATCTGTTAGGTCACAAAGTTTTCCGTGCTCCTATAAAAAATCCTACTTCTCGGAGTACTGAATTGGAGATTGATCGTTCCCTGGTTCAGGTCAAAATTACGATCTGTGGATGAATGGATGTAAGTCCATCACCCTATGAACGGGTTGAGACGTATGTGTGTGGCAGAAGTTGAAACAGTAAAATCATATTTACCAATTATAAATGATAAAACTATTTTAAATATATGANATAATAACAAATTTAAAAATTTTTCCAGAGAAGTCTATGTGACGAGGTAATCCAAAACATTGCTAGATGACTTCCTATTGTTTGGCAGTAAGTTAATTTTTTATTAAAAAATTAATTTCGTAAAATTTTTGAAAAGGACGTATGTTATTAACATGTATTCGTAAAAAACACAATGTTTGTTCATATGGAAATGAAATTATTACTCATATCTTTGAGGCAACAGTAAAATCTTACATATATGTTAATTTTCATGGTTATAAAACCAAGACAACGCTTCGCATTTACTTTCTTTCCAAATTTGCATAATTTTGCACTCAGTATCTCATTATTTTTTTAATCAAATAGTTAAATTTGAGAGTCTTTTCTTTAATGTGGTATTCATCTGAAACCGGTTTCACGAATATAAAATTATAGACACCATGCTTCCCCAAGATTTTGATTTATGTTTAGTAATATTTATAGAATTTATCATTGTAATAAAACTTGCATTGAGTATTCAACTTTGCGTTACATTTTGCTTTGATGATTAAAATCTATGAGACAAAGGTATTCTAGGTCTAAGGTAAGGATTTCAAATTATTAGTCAGTAAATTAGCCAAATATCAAAAGTATTCGCCAATTTTCGAAAGTCTTCGCAAAATTCAAAATGATTAATTTTTTTCTTATTGAAAATTATTTTACTGTGGTTTGTTGCAGGCTTATATTATTTGAACCCAATTCTAATTGGTTATGCGGCTCATCTACCATAAATTACTGTAATCGAATAAAAAATACTGATTTGTTTAGAAAAATTCCTTTTGACGTAATTTTGAGGATCGAGTTGAATGTATGTATATTTCTTTCCAGTGGAAAAAATCATTCCTCCAAAACACAATTTTATTCGCCAAATTTACGATTTTATCGCATTTGGCGAGGGGGCGAATGCTTAGCGCAGGCCCTGTTATATAGAAAATTGTATATGGAATACGACAGAATAGAAAAAAAATTAGCATTAGATAATTAGTTAGAGAATAAATAGATGAAAAAATACCAAGCGAGCTTCCTTACTGGCTGCAGAAGTGCAACTCAGAGTTAAAATTTGACGTGCTGAAAGGGCCATTTTTCTTTAGGAATTTAACATGAGAAATTCCAATTTTTTCAAATTTCAATTAGAATTCAATTCCAATTGTTGCAATTTTAAGTGCTTTTTCCGCAATTTTTTAAAATATTTTCTCTGATTTTGAAAAAAGAAAATTTATTTGTTGTCGTCGAAAAACTTACTCTTGAGAGCCTCATTTTGTAACCATTTCAATTTATTTGATTTAAAGTCAAAAGTGATGAAAATTGAATGATCAAGAGTAAGAGATTAAATCTTATAATATTTAAATCTTAACGGATTTGAATCTTAACAATTGTGTCGACCTTTCTTAAAAATATAAAAGGCTCAAGGGAGATAAAAGCCGTTTACGTTTTAAACTGTTATATGATATACGGTAATCGTGATGTATTGTTAACAAGTAAATTTTTCTTTTCATTTATTACTTCTTATAGAGATGTCCAGGGGCCTAGTTGGATAGCCTAGTTGGTAGGATGTTGAACTCTTGTTCATGAGATCGGGAGTTCGAATCCAGCCGGCCAAAGAATCCCCGTTTATTAAATGGTGACTGGTGCGCGTTAAATCTGTCGGGGCCACAAAGTTCTCCAAGTTCCCAAAACAAATCAATACCTCTAGAGTACTTATTCAGGAGTTCTCTTGCCTTCTGGATTGGGCTCAAAATTACAAGGCTACGAAGTTGAACATTGGTAGGCGTAAAATCAAAATTTGGGTTGACTGTTCAACGACGGTTATTAAAATATATATATTTTTCATATTTTTAATGGCAAGGCAAAAGGTACAAATAGAAAGATGAAATAAATAACGAATACAAATGTATGTAGGATAACAAAGAAAGAAGACCGAAGTCATTGCATTAAAAGTTCTCTTGCTTCCCAATATCTTGAGGACTCAGTGTGTCCATGAAGGGCCCCGCATGGAAGCAGGCGGTCCCTGCCCAATTTCTCTCCAGATTTACAAAGTGGACAAAAGGGCGTGGTGGAAAAGCCTATGCTGTATAAGTGAGCAGAAAGACAATCGTGGTCTGTATAAAAGCGGAAGGCCGCAACTGCATCACGTCTTGGTTTGTCGAGAATTAAAGAGCTTGCATTTCTCCAACTTTTCAAAGCTGTGCGAGTCTGAAGGTCTCGCAATGAGTTGGTTTTACAAAAATTTTCAAGGAACGTTATTAAAATATAGAGATGTCCAAGTTATAGGCTGAACTAAATCAGTGTACCACTATCATTCAATCAATTACGTTTGCACTATTCCTATTGGATGATTCGTACACATAGCCTAATAGAAACGTATTTCTATTGGTTGTATCTGTTTCTGATTGTGTTTCACTCTCATTACGTTTACCCAATTCCTATTGGATGAATCGTATTCCTATCCCAATAGAAACGCATGCCTATTGGTTGTATCTGTTACTGATTGTTCATTGATGGATTTTCGATGGACAGGTAAGCGAAGTGACGTCAGCTTAGACATCTCTATCGTGTCATCCATTACATGAGCTGAAATAATATTACTTCATATCTAGTTTCCCCTTCCTAGACAACATAATAGGCAGTATGGAAAGTTGAGGCTACCTATTCACTGCAGTTAGTAATGGACACATACCTTACTAGAACACATTCGAAGAACAAGAGGGGGGGGGGACGGTACATGTCCATGAAAGTCGATTCTGAGAAAAACGAATTTCAAGGAAAATTTACAGGAACAAGCATCCAACTGAAATCGTAAAAAATAAAACTATGCACAAATGCCGCAAGTATTAATTTACATGCCGGGATAGCCAGGTTGGTAGGGCATTGGGCTCATGTTCAAGAGGTCGTGAGTTCGATCTTCGCCGGTTGAAGACTCACTGTGATGTAAATGTTGACTGGTGCACATTAAATCTGTTAGGTCACAAAGTTTTCCGTGTTCCCATAAAAAATCCTACTTCTCGGAGTACTGAATTGGAGATTGATCGTTCCCTGGTTCAGGTCAAAATTACGATCTGTGGATGAATGGATGTAAGTCCATCACCCTATGAACGAGTTGAGACGTATGTGTGTGGCAGAAGTTGAAACAGTAAAATCATATTTACCACTTATAAATGATAAAACTATTTTAAATATATGAAAACAATTATGTTTTTTGTTTACGTTCGCATTTAATTTTATATCATAAAAATTAGCTTCAAAAAAGGAGAAGAGGTTTGTTTCCTTCAGATGTTTAATTTTTTCTGAAATAAATTAATTTTTCTTTCGTCTTTTCTAATTTAACTTTCTACTCTAAAAATAAATCCTTGAAAGCATCGTCTTTGTGCACTGTGACTGCAACATTAGATTGACGATCTTTTTGACAATCTCTGAAACAGATCGTCAAAAAGAGGTTACACAAATATACTTATTTGCTTCGTTAATATTTTACCCATTGGCAAAATGGGTGTTGTTTTGAGTTTGATGGCGTGTTCACCTCATTTGGACGTTATCACACTTTTCAACTGTGTTCAAGAGTAATAGTAAACAGTGCGCATGCGTCGTCATTGCATACGTTGCTATGGCCACCGCTGCTGTTTGAATAATTTTTTTAGAATTTATTTTTTCACTTTTAATTTTGTTATGCATCAAATTGGTGAGTTTATCTTTAAGATATGGGACCAGTGAGATCCCATAAAAATTTTGAGTTGTGAATAAAAGAGAATTTCATCATTTGAACAATATTTTTGTATTTTTGCCAATGGATGGGTAACTGTGATCGCCTTTCAGCGATCGCAATTATTTAAAAAAAAATAATATTTGTTAATTTAGATGATTTTATTTTTGTTTTGATTTCAGTTTCGTGTTTCCTTATTTGAACATTTCCGCAATTCTGTTGAAGTTTTCCCGATCGCTTGGAGAGGTTTTGATGGACCTTCCTAAAGGCTTTCTTCAACGTAAAGTCTTTAGAAAAAATTCCGTCCCTCCCAAAAGTGATCGTAAATAGAGGAAGTCACTACATAGAGGTGGTCCTTCCTGGAAGTACTAATAGAAACGCTGGTACGAATCGATAAACATCAAATTTCCAATTTAATACACAGTGTAACACACATGTTCTCATACTGAGTCAAAACGCATTACAATTTCATTTACCCTAATAGAAACAGTATTATGTAAAACCAGTATTAAAAAAATATCACCCACAACAATTTTGTTCTAACGATCGGATTTTAACTTACAAAGTTCCAAACTTAAGGATTCAAAGGACTATACTCTATTCTTATTATCTCGTATGCCTGTGAAGGCAGGGGGGTGCGATTGTTCTTGTTTTCCAGTGGCGCCATCTATGGCTAAGAATTCGACTTCTGACACACCCATACGTCACACCCGTTTATAGGGCATACCTATTCATACATCCATTCATTCGTCCATAGATCGAAATTTTGACCTGAATCAGAAAATGATCAATCTTCAATCCAGTACCCCCAGAGGTATTGATTTGCTATGGGAACATGGAGGACTTTGCGACTCGGCAGATTTAACATGCATCTGTCACCATTTTACTACACGGGGAGTATTCGACCGGCGGGGTTCGAACCCACGAACTATCGAACGTGGGCCCAGCACCCTACCGACCAGGCTATCCCAGCCTTTTTATTCTTATTAATTTGATTAATTAAGCTACTGAATCAGGGATAAAAATATACTTTCTCTGAATACGCATTCGCTTTTTCCCCCGAATTATTTAGGTTTTTGATTCTCAAAATATTGGGTAAAGCTGTAACCTGAAAAGTACAGTTCCAATAGTTAAATCAGTAAAACGGCTGGAAGTTCAGATCATTTGGTAAATTGCACTTTTTGCATATTTCGTCATAAATCGGGAACCTATCAAGCGAATCAAATTTTTTTTAATGACTGTAAAATTCGTTATTGTTAAAGATAGTTTCATGTTAAATCAATTTTTAACAATTATTCACAATTTGCTAATCATTTTATTTAGGAAGGGTCAAAAAAATGTTTGACTTGTAAAGTATACAAATTTTTATAACATTTGAAACTACATAACTTTAAAGGATAAAATATGAAAATTGAAGAAATATCGAGTGAATAGATTTTGATAAAAATTTAAAAGTACGGCTTTTCTGAAATTCGTCCTTGCTCGATGATATGAAAAAAGATGAAAATCGTCGAAAAAAGGCCTCCGGACTAATCACATGACCTTCACGTATCGAAACTTCGAATATTACCCACGTTTTTTTAAAATTCACGTAAAGTACAGTCGTCTTTCAAATTTTAAATAATATTTTTTAAACTTAACTAAGTGTATTGCGAAAAAATGAAAGAAAACACGGAACAACCTGAATATCTATAATAAGTTTGTATAGTTGAAATTCGTTTTCTAGGGACTGATTTAGTTCAAAATTTGTATTTTGTCATAGAAAATTACGTTCTTTAAAATTTGTATACCTTACAATTACTTAAAAAAATCTTAGCCTATTATTAAACAAAATTATTAAAGATAATAAACCATTAAAAATTATTTTTTTCACAGAATTATCTTTAAGTAAACAAATTACATAATTGTGGCCGACCGGCCTGTGTAGGGGTTAGGGAACTGCCCTTGCATCAGAAAGGTTCTCTGTTCGAATCCCGGGCTAGGTATGGATGTTCTTTCCTTCTCTCTACTATCTGTCCACACTGTGGGAGCAACGTTGGCCCACTTAATATGGTGCCCCTGAAAGATAGGCCAACAAAATTGCCTTGTAAATGACTGGATTGACGAAAATGCTATCACAGGTGGGCACTGGAAAATTTTTTTTAATAATTGTGTACAAAACTTTTCGATTCGCTTAGGAATGTCTTGCCCTATGGCGAAATACGTAAAAAATAAAATTAAGATTATGGGGTCCAAACTTTGAAGTGCTCTTCTGACCAAACTGTTGGATCGGTATTTTCCAGATTGCGGATAGCCCCCATGTTTTGCTGGTCAGAAATCTAAACTTTTCGAAAAAAGGTGTGTCGATTCAGAGAAACTACGTTTTCGTGCCAGATTTCATAACTTGAAATATCGTCTGCAATAATTAATTAGCATATTTGAAGTCATTCCCTGGAACCTTTAAGATTGAGTCCTAGTGGGTGAAGATCAGATTACTAAATCAAAAGTAATTAAAAAAGTGTTTTCCTTCTTCCAGATTGTTTGTATGCAAATTATGAATTTAAAACATTCAATTAAAGCTAATGTGTAAATGAAATATAAAATACTATAATAAGTACTGTAAGTATATGTGAGAGCCGTGGTGGCTCAAGGGATAGAGCACTCGCCTCTTTAATGAGGTGAACCGGGTTCAAATCCCATACATGGCTGGTCGATTCGAATTCCGCACCTGGCTCGCACCGACCACAGTACTGACGTAAAATATCCTCAGTGATAGACGGATCTTGGGTTAGAGTATCCACGCCATCAGGCTTACTGTGGGATGCTTTCATGGTTTTCCTCCCCAAGTATAGCAAACGCGGGTTAGATCCATCAAAAAGTCCTCCACGAAGGTAAAATTTATCCTAATGTTTGATCTCGGAGTTCCATTTTCTTCTAGAATGGGTCCAAAATTTCGAGGCTACTGAGTTAAACATTGGTAGTCGTAAACTCAAAATTGGGTCTGCTGTTCAACGATGGTTATGAAATAAAATGTAATTATATGTAACCTATAATAGTATGCAGAATAATAATAAGAAAAAAAACACAAACTTATTATCTACTGAAAATAAAACTTGAAAATGTAATGTTTGAATTAAATATTTATTTCATTTTTAAAAAAAGTTCTTTTTCGTGTAGGAAAATATCGTATTAACAACGCAAAAAGCCCAAACGTGCAAGTGCATTACGTTATTTGTAGGTTGTTTTTGTGATAATTTTATAACCAATTTTAAAAATCAGGCATATTATTCTCTTGCTTTTTCAAGCTATCAATAAAATATTTTTCCCGCAAATGAGATATGACAAAATCTGAATAAAAATAAAAATTGAGAAAACAAAGGAAAAAAACGAGAAAGAATTGTTTACATTCTTGATTTCTCCTCTCAGACCACGTGAGTTTGTTTTCCCAGCATTACCACTACACCTGTTGCGCTTCGAAAAATGGTCGCCAAAATTATTACCTCACATTCTTCGATCAAGAACAGGTAGAACATGGCAACCCCACTCGAAAAGCAAACTTCTACCGAGAGGCCGCGGAATTCTAAAATCTAGCAGACGATAATCACACGTGCTGTAGTAAACAAACCTTCTCTTCTTGGATAAATCGTTTGGTTTTCAAGGTGTCACGCGAATGACATAGTTTGGAATATAAGTGGCATTTTGATTAGATTTGTGTTTTTATTTGTGTTTTAATATTTTTGGAGTGATTTTTTATTTTCAAATTTACTATGATCTCTGGGGATTACTGAAGCAATACACCATCGTTTGCACTATTTGGATTAACAAAAAGAAGATATTTTATTCTGAAAGGAAAACGATTGTGATTTGTGGTGTCATGTTGCCAAGAAATCGCAAGCCGGCTTTCGTTTCTGTTGTATTTTTGATCTTGGGATGTTCCGCGGTTGCGGAAGCCCAAGAGGATGGATGCTACACCTCAGGAAGTGTTGCCGGTATTGTAATAGCTACAATTATCGTAACAATCGTCATGGGTGGACTTGCAGGGGCCTTTGTTTGGTATATTTGGAAACAGCGAAAAGGTAATTTTTTTTATAATTTTAATAAATTTAATAAATCTACTAATAATAATACCATCAATAAGACATGCAATTTGTCTTCACAAATTAAGAGAATTTTAATAAAATTTTATTGGTTCTCTTTCCAGGGTTAGAGAATAAATAAATAGATAAATAAAAAAAATTTTGAGAATTTTAATTTTTTTTTACGTTAACCAATCATAGCTTTAATAATGCTCAATACTATAATATGATAATAATATGAATTCAATACTATAATATAAAACTTTAATATGATTAAAGCCACTGATATTTTCTAACTTAAAATGGTTAAGTAATTTTTACAAAATCATAAGTAAGTGAAATATGATTATTTTTATTCAAGCTCGACAACTTTATGAATTTGTAAAGACGAAGACCGAATTTGTCAGTTAGAAATCAAATAAAGAAAAAGTAGTTAGATCGGAAAACATTTCAATTCCCTGTCTATAAACACAAACTATATATTTAATATGTTTTAAAAATACTTGCATCTAAATAGTAATTGAAATATGTTTATTAAACAACAAATTAATCTACGTACGGCTAATAATTAAATTACATATAGTAATAATTTATTAATTTCACCTCACTTTTTCCCCACTTAGACTTTTATTTATTTAGTCTATTTTGACAATTAAACTATAATTTACGTACATTAACCCTTCTTATTATTTTATTAAAAAAAAAACCCTTAAATATCATTGAAATAAGACTTTAAAAATATCCCTATCATAAAAATATATTTATTAACAATTCTGCTTAAAATATTTTTGATTTAATGTTTAATTTTTTTGAAAAAACAGTTAAGTGATCTAGCTCAATAATTTTTTTTTCAAAAAATCTTGAAATTTAAATCACGATATAAATCATGATTAAAATCAAGTAATTTAAATCTTGCCATAACTGCAAATCATAATTTATATTTCATTTTTTCTAAAAAAAAAAGCAATTAAGTGATGTAACTCAATAATTTTCTTTAAAAAATCAAATAATTTAAATCTCGATATAAATCATGATTAAAATAAAGTAATTTAAATCATGTCATAATGCAAATCATAAAATCATAATTTATGTTTCATTTTTTAAAAAAAGAACGATTATGTGATCTAACTCAATATTTTTTTTATAAAAATCAAATAATTTAAATCTTGATATAAATCATAATTAAAATCAAGTGATTTAAATCATGCCAACGTTACTTCCTTCTGCACATGAATGTCAAGTGAGTGTGTATGTAGGGGGGTGTAGGGCTTTGGTACGTTTGAAAACAACGGTAAGGTGATTATCTAGTTTTTACAAATCTATTTTAAAGGTTTAAGAAAACCGATTTTTCAGAAATTTTGATTGTTTTAATTGAGTCTGGAGCATGCTCATAAAAAGCACCGAATTCTTCTAATTAGAAAAAAAAATCTTACGTTAGCATACTAGGGAGTACAGGGTAAAATTAGGAAACTTTACTATCAGTGTCCAGTTGCAGCATTTTGAAGAGTGGCCCCTTTTTCAAAAATTTAAAATTAAAAAATTGAAAATAGTTTTGATAATATTACTGTAAGGCATACTCTTTTCTCAAAATGTTAAGCACGTTTCAAAATATTTACCATATTACGGTTGTACTACTATATTGCGTAACGATCTTATTACGTATTATGTAACATTATCATATTACGTAACATTATCATATTATCATATTACGTAACGAGGTTCCTTTCTGTAATGAAGAAAAATTTTAAGAGCAAGCGTGAAATAAAGTAACTTTTAGATGATTATAAAATATTCAGAGTAAAATTCTATATTTATAAAAAATAAATAAATAAATAAATTGCACAAGGAGGGCATTTTCGAAGGAAAAAGTGGCGACTGGCAGACAATTTTTTAATCGCCATTTGTTATAATTTGTCGCCAGGGGGAGGCCATTAATTTTGTCCTGTACTAGGAAGGAATTTGCATTTTATTTGTTTTTGCTGACAAGGGGTCGAAAGTAGTCCATTTACCTAACATTTGACAAAACCAAAATAAATTTTAACATTTTGAAAATATTTCAAATTTTTTTGAAATAAATAAATTTTTACTCGGCATTTAAAACTTCCGTTACTAAAAAATATTTTAAAATAGTTTTTCGATGCATTTCTATTTATTGCGGGTTGGAAAAAAAGTATTAATTTTTTCTTATTCAGTATTAAATATATATTTGTGCACTGAGAAAATGGGTTAAGCTTCATTCAAATACAATGTCTTCTCGTTTTGAAATTTTTTTTTTCTGTTGAAGTCTCTTGTTTTTTTGCTTTAAGTGATATCCGAATTTTAATATCGCGAAAAAGCATCTACATTTCTTAATCGATCACGATATTTTCCGAATTTCGATAACTAGGATACAGTGTCTTTTCCTTATGAAGATTTTTTTCTGTTGAGGTCTCTTGATTTTTGCTCTAGGCGATATCCGAATTTTAATACTGCGATGCATTGTGAAGAAACATCTACATTCTTAAGCAGTACTAAGTAGTTACAAAGTTATTAGAGTCTACCGGCCACTGGCTACTAACTGAAAATTTAAATTTTCAGATCTACGAGTTTGATGTTTCAAATTTAATATTCAAACTAAGATTTAAAGAAACTCAAACGATAAGTTTGGAAGAACGCCTCGACAAAACATACCAGTGGCAATACGCCCATTCGTTTCATGTTCCATTTATTCTACCTTACTTTCTTCAAGTGTATCTCAATCGAGTTATCAAAAAGATTTTTTTTTCGAAAGAAAAAGAAATAGAATCTGGCATCTTTATAATCAGATGAATGCTTCGACAATAGAACTGAATCATCTGAATCACGTAGAGCAATAAGAAATGGTAAGTAAGCAAAAGAAAGTAAAGATAAATGCCAGCCATTTCTGGGCACTCAACTGTGTCCAAAAGAAGCAGCAACCACTGTTCCTTTTCCATATTCAATCTAAAGAGACGGAAAAAAAAAACCCGGCAGTTCAAACCGAACATCAATCCTCCATGGTCGCTTAGTTACAACAATCCTTATTACTCTTGTATAAGTGGTAAAGATTGCGGATGCCAACACTAAAGTTATTATGGGTGTGTTTTGATTTGTATTTGGTGTAGGGCCCTGCTGATAGCTAGGATATTGATGATAATTGCATACTTCTTTTTGCAATTTTGATGGATTTTATTACCTTTATAAAGAATTTTTTAATAAATTTTTTTATTATTGTTCGAATTTTTTTCCTCTTTAGTCATTTTTTTAAAAATTTATTTTGATTGATATTTTTACTTTAAGAGCATATTGCTTGTGAATTTTCTTTCACTTTTTTTAATAAATAAAATAAAAATAGTGAAATTAAAGCCAATAAAAAGTGTTGATGTTTATAGTTTTACATGATATGATTACAATAAAAGTCTTGCATGATATAGGAATTTTCTTTTGAATGAAAGATTCTTTCGATTTTAAGAATATATAAGTATATAAGAATAAATGAGAAGATATAAGAATATGTATCAAAATATATCAGTATAATACTATTGCATTGATATATTCTTCCTTTGCTACATTAATTCAATATTAGAAAGCACTCTAATTTGCGGATATGATCGTATGAGCTGTAGACGAGATTATATCCTTTCCTTATTTTCTTTGTATTTTTATCTTATATAATTTATTCTTTATATTTGCAGTTATGAGTCATAACAAAATCAGTCATGATTTTAATCTTCCTGAGCAAGTTCGATATAAAAGTTTTTTAACCCCTCTCGTTTCCAGAAATTTAAAACCCTAATTAAAGAACAAATAAACAATATTCTCACCAATACTATACACATTTGGAANTATATATATATATATATATATATATATATCAGATATTTAGTTGCATTTTATTTTATTCATAAGTTATGTATTAATTTTAATTACTACTTTAGATTTTGTTAAATTTATAAATGCAGGTTGTGACTTTTATTTATTTATTTATTTTTTTGAAAAAGGGTTATAAGAAATATGATGTTAAAAACTTTATTTTGGAATTCATTTCAAAGACAATTAATGGTTTTTAGAGGTTTTTTCTTTTTTGCATTTTTTAAGGACATTTTTCAAAAATTGTTAGGTCATCGACATCATGAAGATAATGAAGCTCTGGAATATTGTAGATGTTGATATATAAAAAATGGGCTTGGTTCAACTTTTTTTACTACTTATCTTCTTAAACTTTTTTTGGGAATATTTTTTATGTTTTATTTTGTTTTTTAAATTTTAAAGAAAAAGTTCGTTTGTAAATTTGGCTTAGTTCTTGAATTATTCTAAGTAGAGCTGTGGAGTCGGGAGTGAAATGTTAGACTCCGATTCTAGACTTTTCTGATCGCTCAAATCCGATTCCAGACTTTTCTAGCAACTCGACTCCGATTCCAGACTTTTTTGACAACTCGACTCCGATTCCAAACTTTTCTGATAGCTCAATTCCGACTTATACTTGTTCAAAATTTTCACAATCGAAGAATTAAATTTTTAAAAGCATATTTGTAATTGTCATTTGTAATAACTAAATGTTGATGATAATGAAGCAGTAGAATATTGTAGATGTTGATAGATAAAAAAAATAGGGTTTTCACTTTTTTTTTTATTTCAAATGTTTTAAAACTTCCTTTGGGAGCATTTTTTATGTTTTATTTTGTTTTTCGAACATTTAAAACAGTTCGTTTGTGATTTGGCTTGGTTGTTGAGTTATTTTGAGTAGAGCTGTGGAGAGTCAGGAGTGGAAATATGTTCGACCTCCGATTTCAGACTTTTCTGACAGTTCGGCTACGACTCCAATTCCAGACTTTTCTGGCAGCTCTACTCCGATTCCAGACTTTTCTGGTAGCTCTACTCCGATTCCAGACTTTTCTGACAGCTCTACTCCAATTCCAGACTTTTCTGACAGCTCTACTCCAATTCCAGACTTTTCCGGCAGCTCTATTCCGATTCCAGACTTTTTTGATAGCTCGACTCTGACTTATACTTGTTCCAATTTTTCACTATCGAAGAATTAAATTTTTAAAAATACATTTGTCCAAAGTATTGAAAGCTTGTAAGAAAAAGAAATTGGAAATGAGCTGGTTATTATTTTCTGTGCAAACGCGTTTATATCTAAACAACTTTGCAACAATATTGTTAGGTGAATATTCGTGAACTACTTAATTAACGTTTCATCTTAGATAAACAAATTTGGCTTCGGTACTTATGAATCAAAAGAATACTTATTAAAAATTTCCTTATTAATATAATAATTAAATCTAATCAATAAATTTAACCAATAAATGAATCATAAAGTTGGAAAACTTCCACTTTTTTCTTCACAATAAATCGTTTTTTTGGAAATATAAATAAAAAATAAATCTGTTAGTAAGTAACTGCATATTAAAAGCTAAGACTAGATATTCAAGTTGAGCGTTTCTTCTTTGTGACTTTGTATTCAAACCAAAAATTTTTTAAAAAATTAATCGATATAAATATCGTTTGTATGAAGTTTGAACATGACTCTCGTTAGCGAGGGGGGGGGGGATTTGGGTATGCCTCCCCGTCAATAATTAAAAATCTCTTAAATTCCCTATCAATATTTTAAACAAATGAAAAAAATTTCACTAATCATCATCGAATTTAAATTCAAGAAATAGATAATATAAAAGATAAAAAGATAAAAATAAATTTTTTTTTCGCAGATATAAATTTTTTTCTTTTCTTACGTGTGAAATTGAGAGAACTATGATGATTGCGCAATTTAATTTCATCCGCCACAAAATTTGAACCACTGCGATGCTCTTGAAATTGATAGACTTTATTTTTCTCTTTCTGAATTTTTTTGTTAACAAATCACAATGATAATCGTTTAGAAATGAATGCAAATCTAAATCAAGAACCAATGTAATATTCCGATTTTTGTATGCATACTTGTAGTGATGCTTTATTTATGTGTTTCGATTCAATTATATAAAAATTCGAGTTTTTTAGCATTGATTATCGAAGAAAGTGTCTTGCAATTTTTTTCTTCTCAATAAATCGTTTTCTTGGTAATCGTCCCAATACATTTAATAAGAAACATACTTGGGAAACAAGGACGCGGCATCGATGTTTTCTCTTTTTGAAACCAGCACGTTCTTCGTGACCATGAGAAGAACTCAATCTATCTATAAAAAATTATAAAAAAAAGAACAAATCTGGCAACGTAAAAAATGGCACTACTGAGCTCTACGCACTACTTTTAAAATATCGTCTGCTCTATAACCCATCAGAAATAAGCCCGAGCCTCTAGAAATTCTTGTGACATAGGCATCGGCTGCGAGTTGTTTTTCAAATCTATTTCTTTCCTTTTTTAATCGAACATTTTGAGAGATTTGCTCGAGGCTTGACAACGTCGAGATAAAACTAGGAAGGCCTTGGATTAGAACGACCCTAGATCGGAATGCGACACAAATTATCGCATCTGTAACCCCGAGGGCTTATTTTTGCTTCTCAACCAAATCAGGTGTTTTGTTTTAAATTTATTTTTGATTTTGTTTTTATTACATAATTTGCCGTAAGGTACCCTGATGCAAGTTTTTAGCATTAGCATATCAGCTGATATTGCTGGCCAGTTTTAAGCTCTTGAAATAGTCTGATGTTATTTAAACAATACTTTTCAATATTATTACTCTTTTAATGCGATTAAATTTATTGTTTAAAAATAATTCAACAAATCTTAACCGAAACGGATGGTATGTGATTTTTTAAAACTATAATAGAACTTATTAAAGAAAAGCGAAATGCAAATCAGTTCTCAATTTTCCGAGCCAATGAACATTGGGTTCTAGACTATTGTTTTAATTACTAATCTGTTGTTCTACATTTAAAAAATTGAATGTCATAAGTCACAATTGTGGTTTGAGTTTTTAAGTTATTTTTTTAACAAAAAACTGTTTTTTATTTTGCTAATGTTCTAAAAATATAGATGGCCATTATTGAAACACATAATTTATTAGCTTTGGCATTAGGTTACCTTTAATTACGGTGGTTACTTTTAACATAGCATTTCTTTTTGATTTTCACTTATAAATGCTCCAAAAATAAAGATGGCTATTATTGGAATATATAATTTATTAGCTTCGGCATTTGCTTACTTTTAATTACGATGATTACTTTTAACAAAGCATTTCTTTTTGATTTTCACTCATAAATGTTCTAAAAATAAAGAAGGCTATATTACTGTAATTTTTGATTTCTTAGCTTTGACGTAATAAATTGGGAGTAATTTGAAAAATGGTGGTCCCAATAGTTTGGTCAGGAAAGCAGTTCGAAGTTTTTTAATTTCACTTTTCGTGTACTTCAATTTAATTTGAAAACTTTTTAAGCGAATCGAATTTTTTTCTCTCGAAACAATTATGAAGTTTATTTATACCAAGATAATTATGTGAAAAAAATTTTTTAATGACTATTTATCATTTTTTTTTTCAACATTTTCTTTGATAATAATCAAAAAAATTTTCTATTGTAAGGAAAAAAAACTTTTTTTTTTTTACAGAATTTTAAAGAATGTAATTTTAAATGACAAAATACAAAATGTGAACAAAATTGGTCGAATAATTTCTAAGTTATTAAATTTCAAAATGTCCTATATTTAAAAATAATTTCCATTTTAAAGAGCAAGTCATATTTTTTTTCTCATTTTTTTAAAATTATTTTTAAATTTTTTTTCTCATTCTCACCGTTTAGCTTTGCGTCGTGTCTAAGTCACTATAACTGCGGCTTTTTTTTCTTGGCAAAAGTCCTTTTGAAGCTTTTAAGAGAATGCTGGACATTCAAAACAAAAAAGTAATTCCTATTCGATGATTTTCAAATTTTAACAGAATATTGGTAGCTTCAATAGAAGTCTGTGTACAATGTTGTAGAAAAATTTTCATAATTAGTCTTAAAGTTAAAGCTAAAACTACGGTTTCTAATTGTTGATAATTAAAAAATTCCTTGCGAATGAATTTTAATGTTTTAAATTAAATTTCTAATCAAATACTTTGTTTATGGGCATATAAATCAAATTAACTCTTAATGGTAACCGTATAAAGATAGAATGTATCCAGGCATTAAATATTAACACGCTTATATTATGTCTTCTATTATTGATGCTACCATTATGTCGAAAAACAAGCTTCCATTATGTTAGTTCAATTATTGCAAAAAATTAAATTAAGGTATTTTATTTTATATTATAACCGTCGTTGAAAAGCCGACCCAATTTTTGGGTTTACGACTACTAATGTTCAACTCCGTGGCCTTGTCATTTTGAACCCAATCCAGAGGACAAGAAAACTCCTGGATCAAGTATTGGGAGAAATTTGCCTTCGTGGAGGACTTTTTGATGGAACTAACCCGCATTTGCCTTACATGGAGAGGAAGACGACGAGAACTTCCCACGGTTAGCCTGACGGCAAGGGGACTCTAACCCATGATCCGTCTACCACTGAGGATATTTCACGTCAGCACTGTAGTCGGAGTGAGCCGGGTGCGGAATTCGTGTCGACCAGCCATTGCCGGCATCGAACCTCGGTTTATCTCATTGGAAGTCGAACGCTCTATCCCCTGAGCCATCGCTGCTCAAATTAAGGTATTAAGTTAACCAAATGCCTTTAGAATTACACGAGGTAGCTCGAAGTGTGTCTAAAAAAAGTTTTATAGCAATAAAATAAAAAGTGGTGCGCAAGGAACTTTTTGAAGTTGTGAGAACATTGAACAACTCCATTATGAGAAAAAGCAAATTTGTCAACGAGAACTACATATTGATGTATAAATGTTTACAAATTCATAATTTGGTAACTCGGTAAGAAAAACTCTGATTTAAACACAATTTATTGCATATTATTACTCTGTAAAATATGAATTGTTTTAATATCTCAAAAACCCAATAATGGATTTATTTTCATTCAAAACATCGTGGGCCCCTTAAAAAATTTCTCTAACTAAAGAAAGCATGCTATTTCTGAGAACAGCTTAAAAAAAATAATAACTGTTAAAAACATAATCTTTCAAAAAAAAAAATCCGCCATTAATGAAAGGGAAATCACATAGACCGTCCCTGCCGTAGAACAAAGCGGTGAAAAGAATTTCTGCTTGTGTATATAATATGTTTGAACTATTTATATTTTTTGCAAGTCAAATAACATGTTAATCCGGAGAACAGTTTAAAAAAAATAGAGATTTGGAGTCGATAGTAAAACTATACGGCTTCGCCTCCGGGTATTTCCGAGAGCTCGATTCTGACTCAGAATATGTGACTATTTTCCGAAAATCCTCCATTNAAAATTCGCTAATTGACAATAAATTTCCCCACGGAGAAAAAAAATCTTGCAAAATTACCATACTGTGTGGTAATGACATTTACAGTGAAAAAAAACCATAATTCTGTTTAATAAAACCAAACTATACTGTATTTAAACCCTTCATTCGGTAGTTTTTTTCTATTCATATAGAATGAACGGCTTAGTGGAAATTCTGTTTTTCAAAATTTTAGTTCTTTATTACTGAACATTTAATAAAAAATATAAAACCGAAAAATGTAGTCGAATAACGGTTTTACGGAATAAGACATCATGAAAAAATATCGAATTTTATCATATTTACCAAATATTTATCACATATTATAAGACCCTATTTTATGGTTTATTTTACCAAAGTGCTTCAGTTAAAATTGCTGAGCATTTTAGTTTTCCCATAGAGCCTGGTAGTAATAACCATACTTTTTTTTCAGAGCAATAGTTAAATGGCGATAATGTAGAGCCAAGGTGCCTCAGAGCCAAGAGAGCTCGCCTACGAATGAGGTGGACCTTGAATGAATTGCGCACTCGGCTCGCACCGACCACAGTGCTGACGTAAAGTATCCTCAGTGGTAGATGGATCATGGGCTAGAGTCCCCTTGCCGCGAGACTAACCTATGGAGGTTTTCGTAGTTTTCCTCACCATGTAACGCCAATGCTGCTTAGTTCCCCCCCACGAAGATAAATTTCTCCAAATACTTGATCCAGGAGTTCCCTCGTCTTCTGAATTAGGTTTAAAATTACAAGGCTACGGAGTTGAACATTAGTAGTCCTAAACCCAAAAAATTGGATCGGCTGTTCAATAACGATTAGGATATAAAAAATAAAATGACCTAAATAATAATAATTATTATTATTTAATTTATGTACTCTTTTAATAATTCAATCAATAGACAGGAAGACGTTCAAATGAAATACATCAAAAAATTTGTGATGAGATAAATTCCGCGGAATTCTCAGGCTCCATAGAAAGGTCACTGGGTTTTAATTTTTTAAATTAGTAATAATTTTTGAAACCTGTAATCATATTTATATCAAAACAATAAATAAAACTTTTTTTTTGATAGTCTCGTTTTTCATCTTGTTGAAATTATTAAAATAAAATTCCAGCAAAAAGAAATGGCAAAATTTAAAAATAAATAAATCAGTAATTTTCGTGGAACCTTTCAAAATTAAATGACCAAATTCAAGAATAACGAATTATGTTTTTCTGATAACTATTCTGCTCGAAAACCATAATTCAGCTTATTTTATTCATTTTCAGCTAATATAGGCACCAAAAATAAATTCAGAACTAGATACCTACGTATTCAACTGTTAGATATAAAACTCATTATTTTAAGAGTTTTACAAATAAAACGATTATTAAAAAAAATCGTTCTTCGCATTAAATATTATCAAAATAATTAGTAGTCTTTCTTTGGTCAACATGTTCACAGCTGCTAATAAATTTTATTCATATGTTTGGAGTTCCTCCAAAAGATGCTCGATCATTTAGGGTTCCTTCGCCGTAAAAAATTTGGATCCGCCGATTTAGAATAGTGTCTCAATACTCCTTTAAGATATATTTTCGTTCACAGATTAACCGTAATTATTTCTCTAATTAATTTTCATAAGCTCAAAAAATTCATTTCTTTAGGAAATAACTTTTAAACAACCGAGCACATTTTCTCAACTCCAAATCCACAGCCGTTGTGAAAATGTAACTGTTCATTTAAAAACGACCACGTTTTAATGAAAATGAATAATAAACATTACGCTAATACCACCTTCTGTCTTAAGAAATCACGTGGGACCTCAAATAGTATGTAAAAAATAAAATAAAAAATTCCAACAACGCCAAGGCGTACGTTTTGAAAACACTAATTAGTATGGGCAAAATAGCTTGTAAATAATGTCAAGGCAACAAGAAAGTTTCTCTTCCTTTTTTTTTTCTGAACCTTCGAAGTTTTTTTTTCATGGAAGAGTGCTCAACATTACCGTTACGGGTTATTGAATAATCGAATTCCATATTATCTAATGTAGTATAGAATAGAAAGGAATATTTGGAACGCTGGTTATTTCCTATTATTTATAACATTTTTGTGTATCAGATTTTTCTGTGAAAATTATTCCAGTGAACTTATTCATTTCGCAAGTAAATTCAGCTTCTTTATTTATTTACCTAATTTTTTTATTTATTATGCAATAAAATGAGAAAAAGGCGTTGCTTTTGATCATTTTTATTAAGTTGAAAAAATGTCGCCAAATTGGCGATTTAAAAAAAAAATTACTTCTGAAATATTCAAGTTATTTGTTCGTTCTAAAGCCTAGATAATTCATCAGGGCATGATGGCATTTATGGTTTAAAATTATAGCTTGGCTTCAAGCGTAAGGCACTTTAACTGTGGCCTTTATAACTTATTTGGTGAAAGAGTTTCGAAAACCACTATTTTTTTTCCAAATTTTATAATGATAAAAATTGGCTGTTTTTTCAACTTATTTCAGGTTACAAATAAAAGATAAATCGCATTTTCGTGAGGAAAGACATCGCCATGCAAACATGAAGTGTAGGAATATTTCTCATATTTTTCTTGTTTTTCGGTTTTGGTCGCCAAAAAGTTTTTTATCACGGCACCTATTATCATTTTCAAAATTGTTTATAATTTTTGTGAAAATAGCAGCGAGAAATATTCCAGTCTGGCTATAGTACCTTTAGAACTGAAATCTCATGCTCTGGTTTTCTGTGTGTACGGTCTAGTCCTATATTTTAAAAAATAACTTTCGGGGAAGAAAAAAAACGTGATATTTCCATCGAACTGGTATTTTTCCGTTTCACCTAACATTTTCGTAAGAAAATTTCCGTTTCCAAAAAAAAAGTTATGCGTGTAGAATATGATAACTATGCCTTACGCAACTTTACCATTAGGCAGAAAGTGACACACTTCCTTGTAATATTACGGACTCATGCTGTTATGCGAAGGTGTCAATTTCCGTGTAAATAAAAAAGGCAAAAATATGCCGCCTTTCAAGTGGGAGAATGTTTTCACTTACTTCGCACTTGACATCTTTTTAATGAAGCTTGAAAAAAAAAACACATTCGATGAATTAGAAAATAAATTCTAATTTATAAGAAACAATAGCAGATATACCTTGAAATATTTTTTAACAAATACCGATATTGCTAATAAATTGCAATAAAAAATATTTCAAACCTATTCTTCCGATGCACTGTGAATGACTTACCATAAATATCGAGTATATCGTAAATTATCAACAGCGATTATATTAAAGTAATCATCGAAAACAAAAATAGTCAATATCATGACTATTACCGTCAACGATTTTCAGCCACTGCGATGATAAGGTCACTTTCAACCATGATAAATATAAAATATTTCAACATCGCGATAACTAACGACAACGATACATTTGTGATTGTCGAGTCTAATTCCTTTAACATAACCAGTTACATTTTTTAATTTTTTTAAAAAAATTCTGATTAATAAAATATTTTTTTCGACAATTGGCTGATGATAATAATCTTCAATATAAAAATAATACAAGTTTGTTAATTTAAAAAACAATATCCTCATATATCGTTAAATTTAAATATGTGTTGTTGACTCATAGCTAGGTTAAAATTCCATTAGTGTCCTGCACGACTCGTTATATTTGTTTGATATACGAGTATATCGACCACATTATCTTGGCTGCATTATTAGAAAGCACTATTCTTGCGTATATCATAGTGTGAGCTGATGACGAAATTATATCTTTTCGTTGTCAATTTTTCAAATTTTTAATTGCATTATTTTTTATTATAAATGACTTGTAATTCGTTAAACCTATTAGAATTGTGCTATAGTATAATTCGTGATATAAATCAAAAATCGTCAAATAAATTCGCAATATATAAATTCGTGAAAAAAAGCGCTTTCGACAAAATACTAAAATAGAGATCTATCGACAAAGACTACTCACTTCTGCCTAGCTTATGCTCTCTCTGGTTATTTCAGTTTCCGTTTTTAAAAGCGCTATATGTTGAGCCACCTCAGCTAGATTTGGCATGTGACATTTTTAGCGGCAATCATTGGTCGATTCGCCGTGTAAGAGAAATAGTAACGTAAACAAAACAAAGCAAACGTTGCCACCGGCGGAAAAGAAATACAACCAAAATTTGGGAGCCACGTAAGAGAATTATATATATTAGATTAATGAAATTATTATTTCCTTTTTTTTATAAATACTTAAATATTTTTTTTTAATTTGTTTCTTTTCTTGTTTTCTTTACTTTTTTCACGTGTTGTACTTAAACACTGCCATCAATTTAATCTATTTCAATCTTGAAATGTAATTCTATAAATGCTTCATAACTGTTTACAATGGTACATTTTTGTCATCATCCGCAATCCTGGGAAAGCATTTTTCCGTAAAATAATTTGTCCTCTTAAAAGCTGAGGTTAGATGCCGCCAGGTTAAAACCACCATTATAATTTAATGACGCCAACAAGGATTTTGTTACCGCCAACCTTTGTAATTTCTGATTACTTACAGTCCAAAAAGAGGCAATGCGTGTTTGTGAAATTACTTAGTTCAACCGTTCGTTAGAGACCATTATTTCCTAGATTGTTTAGTAGCCGAAGTTCGTGAAGTTTATGATAAGTATCATCATCACTGCTGAGTTCTACTCGTCTTGGTGGTCCTAAAAGCATTTTACCTTAAAAATCTCCCATTATTATTTACTTTTCTTAAAAATTAATGATACTTTTGCACCTGATAAAAATCTGTGGAATTCGTTCCGTGTCTAATTCATTGAGAGTTGATTTCAGGAAGATACAGTTTTAATGATTTTCTTTTGCTCTTTTTTTTCAAATACTTGTATTAATTTGAGTTGTCTTTTTTATAGCTCTATATAGATTATAAACACTGTTTAATGAGGTATTTTAAGATAGGTTTCGAAATTTCAAAACTCAAAGAATTTGCTGTTGTTTTTTTCATTTTTGATATAGTTCAAGTTTTTATTACTGATATAGCTGAAGTTCGAAGAAATTTTTTAACTCTAAGTACCAAATGTTAAAGTTGAGGAAAAATTTAAAATTTTATAAATGATTCATAAAAGATTCTCATAGCGTCAGATTCTGTCCCGCAATATTTTATACCGGTATCTCCGATATTTGGAACACCTTTGTTTTTTATTTCTGATATTAAGTATGTTTTTTGTTTTGACAGAATGATAAAAAAAATTTTTTCTCCCCAATTTATTAATGTTTTGTTTAAACGAATATTGTCTCCACGGAAAATTCTGTTACGTGATTTCTTTGTATGTGTGAAACTCTATCTCGTTGTATATCGTCTGCCAGATCATCCATCTCAGATTCGTAGCAAACGATTTCTTTTCTGGGGGGGGGGCGAGGGGGGATTAAATGCAAAATTAACTGACTCAAATTCGCATTCGACCCAACTAAAGGTCAATTTAAAAATCCTCTGAGAATTTTAGTTTTTTCATGTTTTATATTTAAATAGTATTATTTATTTTATAATTCACTTTACCCGTTATGTTATTACTGATAATAAAAAAAAATTGGTATGAAACTCCCGAGCTTTTGCTTTCTAATCATTTAAAATCGTCGAGCATTTTTGCATAAAAATAATGTATCAATGAATAAACAGTAAACGAGGAAAAAAAATTTATATTTTTGATTGAAAAATATTTTGTATAGTCAATAAATTAAAAATCAATGTGATTTGAAGAGTTAAAGTTGAATAGAGAAAAAAAAATGCGCTTCTAGTTAAGGCTTAGTTAAGGCGATGCCTTTTCAAAATCGAATTTGTAAAGACACAAAAGTCAAATTTATACAGCTGCTTGCATGCATCAATTCAATCAAATGCGATGCAAGTACTAACCGATTATTCTGCCACAGATCACGAAACTCTCTCCAAAATAATGACAGTAAAATATTTTCTTTTGTCGGCCAGCTAGCTACTTGAAAAAAAAAAAATGATCAGGAACGGAGTCCGACCGAAAAAAATATATCGATTTACCAATTAATGGGCTGACTTAGGTTTTTCACAGTGAAAAGCGAAAAGAAATTCGTCCGTAGGCAAAATATTTTTTAGTCAGCTTCCCAGCTATTTTTTTTTTTTTTTTTGAAAAAAAATAAATAAATCAGAAACAAAAGCCAACGGCTACGGAACCCTAAATAATCAACCTTCTTATGGCGGAACCCTGATTTTATAAAGAAAATTTATTAAGGTAATTATGAACGTTATTACCCATAAAGACTATTTCTAAATATTTAATTAGATGAATGAANTAGTTTTTTTTTTTTTTGAAAAATAAATAAATCAGAAACAAAAGCCAACGGCTACGGAACCCGAAATAATCAACCTTCTTATGGCGGAACCCTGATTTTATAAAGAAAATTTATTAAGGTAATTATGAACGTTATTACCCATAAAGACTATTTCTAAATATTTAATTAGATGAATGAAGATTTTTAATTGNATGTATTAAAATGCAAAATACGCCCCAAAATTTAAAGAAAAATGCCCTATAAATCTAAAAAATGCTCTAAAAGGCAAAAAATTTCCAAAAATGCAAAAAAATGCAAATGTCATCAAAATCCGGGCCTTAATTATTACTAATCTTAAATTATGTTTTAAGTCCGACAGTTGTATTGGCAGTTTTTGTGATCTATCTAGTCTGGTTATGATTTTTTTTGGGTGTATATACATACATAAGTTGATAATGAATAAAATAAGTCGAATTATGGTTTACTTCGAAATGAAACCTTAAAAGAACGGTTATAAATGTCGAAAATAATTATTAGGAAAACATATTATTAAAGATATTAGTTATTTTATTTTTATTTGAAAAGTGTAATGGGAAATACTAATGCAATATTTTATAAATGCTCGTTCTTTTCAAAATTCGCTCTACATATTGTTATTAGAAATAGTATATTTTGTTTTAAAATTACCATTTCTATTTCAATGGGATTTTATTGGAAATAATATCATAAAGGCAACCGAAAAATTAAATAAATTATGAATTATATGGAATTTAAATACAGTGAAACCTCGATTTTACGTCCCCCGAATTTACGTTTTTCCCGCATTTTACGTTTTTTTCATCAGGACCCAGTTTTTCCGTATACCTCCAATGTTAATTTTACCCGGATTGTAAGTTTTTAATTTACGGAATTTCCCGCATTTTACGTTTCTTGTAGAAAGAAAAAAAAGAAAAAAAATGTTTTAATAAGCAATATTTTTTCTATGTTTGCTTTTTTAAAGCTCATCCACGTTGTTGAAAGTAAATCTATGAAAGCAGAAACGCATTCCACAGACTACTGTTTTCCAGACTTTTGAAGAAACTGCAAAATAAACGCAAAATAATTTTGTTCATCGATCAATGCAGTGCACACCCGGATTTGCAGCTATCTAATGTGCGTGTTGAGTTTTTTCCTGCAAACTGTACAAGCAAATTACAGCCTTGTGATCTCGGCATTATTCGATCATTTAAGGTTTTTTACAGAAAGCAACTTGTCCGGAAAGCTGTAGCTGAACTAGAGAACGGAAACCTAAATGACGCCTGCAAACTAAAGTTAAGTGCTCTGGAGGCCATGCATTTTATTTCTGCTGCTTGGAGAAGCGTTACACAAAAGTGCATTTTCCACTGTTTTGAAGAGAAGCGGAATCGTAGCTTCTAATGAACCGTTAACAGATGCAGGATTAGATAGACTAGACTCGGAGAATGACAATGAAACAGTTAGCTATGACTTCGACGAGTACATCCGAGAAAACTTAGCAACATGCGAAGCTGAGAGAACCACTGCTCCATCCGTGGACGATGTTATGGACTTTTCATCCGCCGATGAAGATGAACAAGAAGAAACAGAAGCACAACCCGTTCCTTCTTTCAACACAGCATTGAGAAGTTTGCTAATAGTGAAAGACTATTTTCTATCATACAAAGACCAGGAAAAAAATTTGCAAAAGATTTCAGTCCTGGAAGATGAGGCATTTACTTTGAACTCAATGTCTAATGTCTAATGTCTACTATTACGCACTATTTTGCACCTAAATTACATGATTCTTAACAAAAATTGTAAAAGTGATCTTGATCTGGTATGTTTTTTTCTTTAAATACTAATATTCTTTTCGTAAAATATAGATTTTCATAGTACCTTTTGAAAGAGTCATCTTTACTACGTTTAGTTTGTTTTATTTTCCCATTATTATTATATGATTTTTTGCTATCTAAGTATTTCCCGTATTTTACGTTTTTTTTACCCAGTCCCCTGAGAAACGTAAAATCGGGGTTTCACTGTATTAAAATTGCATATTCTATGTAAAAGAATTTCAATAGTATCTAAATATCTTTTGTTCAGAATTTATTCCTGGTAAGTTTATCTTTATTTCCTAGANACATGGAGAGGGAAATGAATTATAGGTGGAATTTAAATATAATCTAAACATAATATGATATTTCAAAACTCATCATTGGTTATAACATTTACTAACTAACAGAACTCCCTTAACTCTTCCACGGAACCCTAGGGTTCCACGGAACACCATTTGGGAAGCGCTGGACTAGAGTATTCCTGAATAACTTTGGAAACTCCCTTTCCGCTCGCTAGCACCTGATCAATCTTTATTTTGTGTACTCTCGAACTTTATTTTCTTCTCGTACTTGAGTATACATATATTGTCTCGAAAAAATGCTACGGTAAATACATTTTTTTAAACTTAATTTAACTTTACATTCATAGAACGTTCTTTTTGCAAGAGATTCCAAAATATTTTGTGCATTTTAGTTCTATCCAGAAGTATATCGTCTGTGAGAGAATTAGTTCGGTGATATTTTAAGGCAATGGCTTCTTTCCTTTTTTTTTCATATTGACAAAATATTACCGTAAATGTATTTTTTCAACCTAATTAATGTCTCAATTAATTTAATCCAATTCAATTAATTAAAATTTAATTAAATTAATCAATTAATTTAAATTTAATCGTTTTCAATTAATGATAATTCATTTAAATAGTTTTCATTTTAATTTATGTTCAATTTAACGAGAAATACATCGTCTGCGAGAGAATCTGTTGGGTGATATTTTGGATAGATTTCTCCCACTTTTTCACACAATGGCAATGGCAAGTTCTTTCCTTTCTTTTCTGCATTGACAAAATATTACTCTAAATGCAATTTTTCAATTTAATGAATGTTTTGTTCTTAGACTATCCGAGTTATCAGAAACGTTCATTACGGCAAACGATCTCAATTAGGAGGTTCATTTAGAGGAAACAGCAACTCATAATTTTAAACATTCTTTTATGGAATTCTTTTCTGTTCCATTCTGTTGATCTGAGAAGCAACCACATGAATGAACAGGTCGGACAGGTGTTTAGTTCTGGAATCGACCAAGCACTGAAGAGGTAGTGTCAAAATCATGTTCTTCGGGGGTCGCCCGGGGACTGAGGTCGCAGTGCATAGAGGCCGGTTGCGGTTTTTTCCCTTCCGCAAACTTCTTTCTCTCTCGATTGATTCTAGGTTGTTATTATTATTATTTTCATTTTATTTTACTTCTTCGTGTAGTTTCAAATTACGTTGGTATTTAAGAAACATTTATGTGAAGGGTGGGAGGGGGTTGTTTAACCTTTTAACTGGAAATTTTCTTTCTTGTAACCGGTTTTGTTTTTGTTTTGAATAACTATTTTTTTTTTTTTTTTTTGCAATGGCTTAATATTTAAGTGAAATTTGTTCAGTGAACAGAAAACAAAAAACATTATTAATTTCAAAGTTTCTTTTTTTGTGCCTTAGGATATTGAATATTACCTTAGATTAGTATTGCGCTTTAGATTACTATATAGATTATTGCTCAGATTATATATCTTGGTTAAAATAACGTTAAATTTGCGTTTGGAATCGGTTACGAAATTCCCTATAATAGAAATAAGCTTTAAAAAAACGTTCATGGTAAAAAAAAAAAAACGAAATTTTATGCAACCGAAAATAAACGTTAATAATTTGGTTAAAATGACGTAAAAAATGCGTTAAAAAAGAACCTTACTTGGTTCAAATAACGTCAAAAATTGGTTACGAAATTCATCATAGTCAAAATAAGGGTAAAAAATGGTCATTTTTAGTTTAAAAATAACCCAAATTTATAAAGTGGAGGCCTTCGTGGAGGACGATGATCCATGTTTGAACTTCAGTTCATTAGCTTTCCAAAACCCTTTAAATTTTTGATCCCTTATTTTTTTAGAAAGGAAGTTATAGTAGTTATTTTGCATGCTGACAGACGAAGCCGTAACTAAACCGAAACCGAAGTTAACTGAAATAAAGACAAATGAAACTCATTTTCAGAAATTAATTTTTATATAAAAATTACTTTGTACTCAGAAATTTTCTTACATTTCAGAATTTTCCTCCATTTAAACCCATTCTCTGAAGAAAGTTGATTTAGTGAAAATTATTTACGTTAGTTCACATTACAAATAAAAGTTTATTATAGCATTCTTTAAAATTTTGCTCGTAAATTTCGTGTGATGTTAGCTTTGCTTTCAACAAAAAACTCATGTCCAAAAGTGAATATGTTATTTTTTTTTATCAAGCTTTAAGTAAGAATATCTGCTTAAAAAATTTAATATTAAACAACATATTCAGTTCTATTTCATTGTATTAAATTCTTTCAAGATTTTAGTACGAAACACTGGCAATCACAATTTTGATCTAGAAAAAAATTATTTGGAAATTTATACATTACGATTTGATGTAGAGAATGTTAGCGTGACACAAAGACATCACAGTTTTCGGGCTCAAATTTGACCTTATTTTTTTACAAATTTTTGATATTTACTTTTAATTTATATCTTTAAGACGTCTGCTTAACAAACATTTTTTTTTAAATTTGTTTTGTAAATAATTTTGATGGATAATTTAATAAGCTTATTATTTTTTTATAAGCTTATTAAGTTATCCGTCGAAACCAGTCGGATAGCTTAATAAGCTTTTGATGACAGAGTGTTATTCGACAGCACTATACCTGTCAGGAAAAGATTTTATTTTACAATCGACGTTGAACAGTCGTTTCTGATCACGACTACCAATGTTCAATTCCGTTGGTTTGTAATTTTGAACCCGATCCAGAAGACAAGAGAACTCCTGGATCAAGTATTGGGATAAATTTGCCTTCCTGGCGTACTTTTTGAATTACTAACCCCCATTTGCGTTACATGGAGAGGGAAACCACCATAACCTTCCACGGCTATCTTGACGTCAAAAGGACTTTAAGCCATGATTCGTCTACCACTGAGGATATTTTATGTCAGCAGTCGGTGCGAACTGGGAACAGAATTTGAATCAATCACCATAGATGGGATTCGAAAGCGGGGCATCTCATTGGAAGGCGAACGCTCTATCCCCTGAATCCCAGAATTCCGGTTTCTTCGTATCCTCCTTTTAGGTCTAGAAACTAGGAGCAGTACATGTGATTTTTTCGCGGAATTCAGCCTATGTCAAGACCATTGATTCGTCCTAAAATCAAAATTTATAATCTGACGAAATTTTCACTACAATCTGAAATTTAAAGTGAGAATTAAGTTCTAAAATTTAAATTTTGAAACCTTCCCTAAATCGCTTTAACGAGACATTTCATGCACGTGACTCCTCCGCAATTTTATTTATTTTTTTTTTTTTTTAGTTTGTCAGATTTTAATAGTAATATTTGAAACTAGGCCCGGAATCCGCTAATATCGCGATTTCTTTTCTCGCTATTTTGATACCAAACATCGATTTTCGTATTTACCCGATTTAAAAGTTATTCTTTCATGCGATTCGTACTCACGCGATTTAAAAATCGCAAATCGCGATCGCATTCACGTGATTTCTGCTCTTATTAATTAGTATATTTGAGGCCACCCACTCGAACTATTAAGGTTGAGTCCTAATAAGTGAAAATCCGATTATTAGGGGATCGAAAGTTATTCAGGGTGGTCCGTTTTTTTGACGCACTGTGCATATATGTTCTTAATTCTGGAACATAATGTTTTTGTAACTTAAAATATCGTCTGTTCATATTAATTAGCATATTTGAAGTCACCCCATCGAACCATTAAGATTGAGTCCTAGAACGTGAAAATCCGATCATTAGGATCAAAAGTTATTCAGGGTAGTCAGCTTTTTTTCTTCTTTTTTTTTGACGCACTGTACATATGCTTTCTTAATTATGGAACATAGATAACTGTTCCTCGGAACATCACTTCCTCAAACACTCGATTAAGTAAAATAAAAAAGAATCTTCATTCCGTTGCTGAAGACCGGTTAAAGATGCCATTCCGTTTAATTCACCCGTAATCTTGATCGTAATAAAGTTCGATTGCAACGCATTCGTTCTATGAGACCTTTTCTTAATTAACGAAGGTTTTCAAAATAAGAGGAAGTTGTAAAAGGAAGGGGTTTTTTTTTAATATCGGCCATGATATTTTAATGAGCTCGTATTTCTTTGTTTTGTTTGAAGACTGAGGTAACTATGTTTGTAACGCTACGATTATCGGATATGCTATGCATTTTGATTATTAAAAACTTCCGCTGTTTAATATTTTTTCTTTCTTTATTTTTTTAAAGAAAAAAGCCCAGATATGTCGATAAAAGTTTACACTGCTACACTGGAATATTGTTTTAAATTTAAATTAGAGAAAAAAATGTGCCAAACATTGGTAAATTTGTTCTAATTCGCCAATACATCCTTGTGCTTCTGTATTTTTAATTTTTTTTTATATAGCGTTTAAAGTTTTTAACCCTTTAATGCATAAATTTTTATTACCTACTAAGCACGTTTTTTACTCTTATAGCTAAATAACTATTAGAGCATACATTGTAAAATTTCAACACTTATTAACAGAGATGATTGTGATTCGGAAAAAATTCGGATTTCCGGATTCTTTGCTAACCGCGATCCGGAAATTTCCGGAAATTCAAGGTCCAGAAGTTTCAAGAAATCATCAATCACTTTTATGTATCACAATTCTTGTATATTTTATTTAAAAAAATTAGAACTAGAATTTATACTTGGCATCTCTTTCATTTGTAAATATTTTTTCTGGTGGAATAATAAATGTGATTAGAGATACAAATAAATTTATACATAATTATTAATTTGAATTATGCTGCATATAATTGACTTAGAATTTCATGCTGTGAAAATATCAATGATTTAAATTTATAAAGACATTAATTTTTTGAAATGCGTGATTAATGATTTTACTCAAGAAATTTTCAGAATTCTTGAGCTGGCCTCACAATCACCCCTGTATTAAAAAAAATGTTTTGAGAAAATTTTGTTTTCAAATTAGAAAATTTGTATTTTTGGTTTAATTCTTATTTATTTATTAATTAATTTATTTTTTCAGTGACGCACTTAAATGTATAAAACGAGGAAAACGCTTTCTATAATATTTTAATTGGTTTCGAATTTTCCATTAAAGGGTTTATTTTGATGGTTTTTCGATTTTTTTTTTTTGGAAAAGAAACAATAATCACAGTAAATTTAAATGCATTGTTGCTTGCAAAAATACGTTAGACAGAGAGATATTAACAATCTAATTATTAAAATTGTTGATTAAGAACAATGCCTTCTCTTTATTTAAACAAATATTTGAAATTTTGCATTTTGCGATAAATGGAGATGTAAAATATAGCTTCTCATAGAACTAGCATAAAGTTTTAAAAAAATGAGATGAATTAAAATGAGATGAAAGCAAGCATTATAGAAAATTTCTTTAAAGAGAACGGAATACAATAACGCATTGCAAAAACTCTCTAATAAAAATATTTTGTGAAACGTTACTGTTTCTCTTAACTCTAACATTAACGTTATTTCAATATCAGAGCTCAAAATCGTTTTATTTATTTATTTATTTTCATTTACTTCATCCAACTTTTAACTGCACAAAAAATAAATTAAAATAACCGGCAGCAGTTTGTCGATCCGATTAACCGTAAAGCTACCTTTACTGTTTTGAAACCGTTTACAACTAGTATGGTTATAAAACCATGAATAAAAAACTAGACGTTTTTTTAACCATTTACAACTAGCATGGTTTCAATACCGTAGAAAAAAATTTATGAGGCATAGGAGCTAGGCTTTTCATTAGGTAACGGAGAGTGCAGGACACTGAAAACTCCTCATATGAATGAAGAAAATGTTGCGGGATCAACCCTGAGACTCGAACCTCGGTATCCTCGGTCACGAGACTGACAGATTAGCCGTCTCGGCTATAATATGTACGTAGTTGCAAGGAACTAAGTGGCTTCTTTAGGTGAGCCTAGTTGTTGCGATACAAATTTCTTTGTTTAACCGTATTAATTAAAAACAGTTAATAAACGGTTTTTCCTACGGTTTGATTACCATTTTATTTATGGTTATTTTACTGTTTTGTTTGAATATGGCTAAATAACAATTAAATAAATTGTCACTTAGCAATTTTTTTCCAAGAAATTTCTGACAGCGTAGCGCTGTAGTCAGAACTTTTGCAGAAATTTCTCTGACTCCGATTCCGCAGCTCTGATTTCGAATAGTACAGTGTACGCAAAGCAACAAGGTCGTTGTTAAGACAATTCGTGTTTTGAAATACGGTGATGAAATAACGGTGATCCATAAAATAAAAAAAGAACAATTAACCGGTACATTACGAAAGTGATATCACATTGAGTATGAAGTGTTTTAATATCAACTGGGGTGCATCGCCGAGTTTTATGAACGCGATTACGATGCGTGACAGTGGGCCGTGACCATTAAAATAGATCCAACTCTACTGTGATTGGGGGGAGGGAGAGGGGCAACTTTTATAGCTTTTCAGTCAATAGAGATGATTGAGATGCCGGTGTCACGTTTTCCGTGACGTTTTTTTTTCGGGATTCTTCGTTTCATGGCAAATTATTATTTTGGTGAGAAAAATGAAAGAGCTAAATTTTATATCCGCTTAAGCACTATGTTTGACTTATAAGATAGTAAAAAAGAGGCACTCTGTAACCCTAAAATTCCGAGCGTAATTATATCTTATTCACATTCTAAGAAAATTGATTGGTATTAATATTTTTGTTTGAAATGAATCGAAATTATCAAATTATTTTCTAAGTGATTCATTGCATTTGCATCTTTTTCTATTCAGTTTCATTCATATCGGTCTTTCACTTTTTTCTTTACAAATTTCTTTTCTTTTTTTTCATATTAGGTATTGATTCTTTTTATTAGAATTAAGCTTTTTGTTTAATTCTTTTATATACGATTCTTTAATTTTTATACGGTAATTACCATTTCTTTAAACTGATTTATTGTTTCATAACTGGGCTTTCAGTTTTCTGCGTACTACCTATTATTTCCTCATAATAGGACTTTCAGTTTTTATCTATTGCTCTTTTCGTTTTTTCATATTCCATTTCCATTTTTTTTTGCATCGTACACTTCATTTTTTAAAAATATTGATGTTTATTATCCTTTTGTATTGAAATTTGAATTTTCTTCTTTTACACTTGTCAGTTGTTTTGGAATCGATTTTTTTTCAGTTTCACATTATTACTTTTATTTTATTACTTTTATTGTATTACTTCGGTCTTTTCATTCTTCTTAAATTCGGCTTTTCAATTTTTTTTAACATTGTACGCTTCATTTTCTTAAAAATAGAATTTTATTATCCTATTGTAATGTATTGTGTCCTATAATTATATACATACTTATATTAAAATAATAATTTATACATTGAATAAAATATACTGCACAGTTCTCGAACTTTTTAGAACCGAAAAAAATTTGTTTTTTGAAAACTAAGAATCAAATGTCTCAGTTATATAATATAATATAATATAATATAATATAATATAATATAATTACTATTTTAAAAATCACGGTATATCAAGTTTTTTATTCTGTAATATGTTCCGGTAAAAATTTATATTGCGGTAAAAGTAAATCGTAATTTCACTCGGAATTTTTTTATAGTGCAGACAATATTTACCTGTTAAGAAGTTCAATGCAATATGAAAAATAATAGTCATAGTTTTATATTTTTAGAAAGGAAATTACAGTTGTGGAGCATCTTGCTTACTGGTTGTGGTACTGCAAGCATCCTGCCTAGTATGTAAAGAGTTTTATAATTTTTTTTCCATTTATAATGAATTAAGGTTCCTCTTTTCTATAATTATTGAAAATGAAAGAGGAAAGAAATGAACTAAGGGTACTCTTCAATTTCTCCATGTTGTCCTACAGAAAATTATATGTCTGTAAGTAATTTTATTCATTCAGTAATTAATTAATATTTTTTTACAAATTTTTGTTACGTTTTATTCATTCAAATATGTTCTATGAAACGCTGTGACCGAAATTTAAGTTTCAACGTTGTGTGGATTCTTAAAACTTATTCAATGTACGTGTTTNGTATGTATGTATGTATATATATATATATATATATATCCCTTGGCGACAGAGCTTCGAAAAACAGTGTTAATTACTAACTTGCCTCGGTGTGACTCTTTTAAAAATCAACAATTGATGACTGTTACTACAAATAGATAGATACAAATAGATTCCTAACATGTGAAGCAACTTAAAATGAATCGTGTTTAAAATAGCATAAAAAGAAGGAAATACTGCCTTGAATATCGTTACTATTTAGAATATTTTGCGCTGGATGATGCTTTAGAAGGATATTAAAGCATCGATTTATTAGATGCAATATATGAAAGAAAAAATATTTGTCAGGTTTTGTATTGGATAAACCTTGTATGTCTATCACGATATTACCTTTATTGTTGATAAACACATTGCATATAGCCAGCACCCTCACCGAACGCGTCACGAATCGTTGGCCTTTCGTGATTTCGTAAAGGAGTATTAGGTTGTGATAACTTGGAGCCTTGCGGCTACAAAATCGTCTGCCACGTTCCGCTCTACAGTTGTAAATTTCCGAGACACGTTCTCTTTTCTTCTATAAGCCATTCGAAATTATTCTTTTGTGTTTCGGAATGAAATAGCGTGTGTAGTCGTCTGCTACTTGTCTCCCTTCTTTCGTTCTGAAGTCGTGTAAGTGCAATAATGCAAACGATAGATGAAAAAAAGAATTATCTGCGTCGTCGGAACACAATGACATATTTTTGTTATCTTTTTTTAATGGTTGATTATGAAGCGGAATGCGGAGATAAGAAAGAAAAAAAAAGAAATGAAAAAGAAAAAAAAAACTTTCTCTTTAATCGTTGGAATCGAAGAAATGTTTATGTCACCTAATAAGATTTCAGAGTTGGGTGTCATCGCTTTTTGTTGCAAAATCAGCAATTTCTGGATTTGAGATAGTGTACTGTTTTTTATTTAATATTTTCACCTCCATTTCCCCCCCCCAAAAATATTTAAAAATAAGGAATAAGAGTGATGTTCTATGAGCATTTTTTCCCAATTGTTTTCTGAACATTTTTCACAAATGTGCAATGACTCCCCCCCCCTCCACTATGAACACCCATGCTAACAATGACTTTTGGGATTCGCGACAGTGACAGCTATTTTAAATCCAATTAAAAATACAACGGAACTCTTAAACTTACTTTCTTGTGAAATTTTCTGAATTAATTTAATACGCATTGCATGCAGATCTAATCAACCAAAACATTCTAAAGTTAACTCGACGTCAATAGGGCTCTAATCCATGATCCGTATATCACTGGGATTATTTTATGTTATCAATTCATGTTGAGAAAGCTCCATGAATTTCTTAACTGTGACGTTGGAATTCAAATATTGGTAGGATCTTAAAAATCAATGAGTGACTGATTTTTGCTTTCCCTTAACTTTCTTTTAGAGAAGAGCCATTAGTAACTCTTGGACTTATAACAACTCTTTGATCGCTGGAGTTAAATGTTATTCTAAAAATCTACACTGTTTATAATAATTTTTTGATCCCTTGTGTTAAATGTTATTCTAAAAATCTATACTGCAACAACTCTTTGTGTTAATATTAGTCTAAAAGTAACTCTTTGATCTCTTGAGTTAAATGTGATTCTAAAAGTCGACATTGTACCAACTCTTTGATCGGTTATATTAAATGTTATTCTAGAAATCTACACTGCAACAACTCTATTTTATAGACGAATTATAGTTTATAGTCGAGGCGGGTTTATGGACAAAAAAAAATTTGGAAACGCTGGCCTAATGCACACATCAAATAAAAAGAAAAACGCAGCTTTTTTTTAATTTCAAAAGAGATTAATTTCGTAATTGACGTTAACTTAATAAGTTTTTTACGATGAAGCTGTTTTTATTTGTGGTTGGATTCATTGTTCATGACGAGTTTAAATAATTCTTCTGGGAAAACATGTTAATCATTCTTCGAATTCGAAAACCACAAACAGTAATAAAAAATAAAAAAATAGCCTATATACATACAATTTATTTACATGAAAAAGTCTTTATGACTTTTTTTTCCAATTTGAGGAAACGTGCCTTGAATTTTAAGAATGTTAAATAACAGTAGGATAAGCATTTAATTTAATTGTTCATAAATATTATTTGCGTGTGATGAAAGATTAAAAAATTTTTTTATTTATGGATTTCAATGTCATAATTTTTTACTAATGCTCGTGAATAAAATATCTATAAATCTCGCGAGTCTTTCTTTATATGAGTGTAACTAAAAAATAAATAAGTTGTTTTTACAATATGTTTCAAACAACTGACCCATTTTTGAGTATTTTGAATGCAGCTAGGAAGACAAGGAAACTCCAGGATCAAGCACTGCGACAAACTAGCCTACTCGGTGACCCTTTGGTGGCACTAACTCGCATTCGCGTTATACTGAGAGCAAGACCATGAAAACCTCCCACGATTCGACCGATGGAAAGGGGATTCTGATCTATGATTTGTCTACCACTTAAGATAATTTATGTAAGCACTGTGGTTGGGGCCAACTGGGAGCAGATTTCATATGAACCAGCCATCTCTGGGATTCGAACCTGGGTCAATTGTCTGGAGGGCGAGAGCTCTATCCCAGGAACAGCACAACAAATGATGACCACATTGTTAATTAGAATAACGTTGGTCGCTTAATTTCGGAACCTTTATCCCTAAAACCCCGTTGGTCAGCAAGTGTCTGTCGCAGGAAGGCCTTAAGTTTTATATATAAGTTTTATATATATTTTTTTACGATAATTAATACATAATAAACTAAATTCAACTACTGCATAAATGAAAAATGCTTTGTTAAAATAGTTTTTGTTGGCTGCAATTATTAAAAAAATTACTGAAATTTGCGCTCTACCTAAGTGTATGCTTTTTATTGTAGCCATGAATTGTTTTATTTCGGTGTTGTTTAAGTGAAATTTTCGCTATTACATATTTTAATTAAATCTTATTTTTTTATTACTAAAAAAGAATTTCCTCAGCAGCCCGCTGTGGGCTAGGGGGGTCATGGAGGATAAATCTCCACAATTTTGTAACCCACACATGATTGTGGCAATAATTCCACCATTGCGCACAAGCTGCCTTTACTTCCAAATAAGCTGGTATCCATCGATATGAAGCTGGTTGTGCGTCAAGCCGTCTCTGAGGAACGAATCCCAGCTCTTCACAACGACAGCCCAGTGCTTTTACCACTTAACCATCGCGGCTCACCCACTCATTTGTTATTATTACCTAAATTATTTTTATATTTAATTTTCAAACAGAGGAATAAAAATCAGGACAAAAAATTATAAAAGAAAAAGAAAATTATACAATGTATAATCCTATAATGTGTGTCAATATTACACAATTTTTTTATTCAGAAATTTCTTTTTTTTTTATCCCATTGATTGCAATTTGATAAAATTCTAAACTTATATAGATAAATCTAATTGTTTGCATGGGCACATTTTTTTTAATGATCATTGCCATGGCAACAGTGGAAGACATGGTATTTAATTTTCGTGCCGACCTATTCAGAATCATGCAATGTAGAAAAATGACCTTGAATTTTCTACTACAACCGTATTTCCCTGTTCTTCTCTTTAATTGGAGATTCCCATATTATTAGAATTGCATCGATTTCTTCTTTATTGGAACTTCTTTCCTATTCATGGTTGGACTATAAATATATCTTTCAAAATAAAGAATTCGATATTATTTATTAAGCCTTTCTTCGAAGGGTCTTAAGAATCGACGTTTTATAGCTAATAATTTGCTGTTTATAAAACTGTTTTATAGTCGTTGTTGAACAGCCGACCCAACTTTGACTTTACGACTACTAATGCTCAACTCCGTATCCTTGTAATTTCGAACCCAATCCAGAAGACAAGGGAACTCCTGTATCAAGTACTAGAAGAAATTTACTTTCGTCCAGGACTTGAAATAACTAGCCTACATTTGTGTTACATGGAGAAAAAAAAATCCAAAAACCTTTCACTGTCAGCCGGATGGTTGATTCGTCTACCACTGAGGATATTTTTCGTCAACATTGAGGTTGGTGCGAGCAGGGTGCAGAATTCGTTTCGACTAGCCATCACTGGGCTTCGAACCCGGATCACCTCATTGAGAGGTGAATGTTCTATCCCCTAAGCCACAGCGTCTCTAATAAAACTGTATTGAGTTTGTAACAATTATTCTTGACTGTAAGGTCAATCTTTGCCTATTTTTAGTCAGTGACTTTTATAATTCGGAAAATGGCACTAAACTTCAATATAAAGAAAAGCCACAGTTTTGTGGGCAAAAAGATTTCGCTGTTATCCTTTGCCATTTGTGTCCCTTATATATATATTTCGGACACTCTAATTACAAGCAAAAAATATTTTGGTATTCATTAATTTAAAAAAAAAACAATCTAATACATACTAAAAAAATCTGTTGCTGTTGTAGTAAACAGTTAAGGCATTGGGGGATGTGATTGCTCTTGTTTTCAAGTGGCACCATCTCTGGAAAAGAGTTCGAATTCTGCCACACCCATGCGTCACACCCGTTTGGGTGGGAATATTCATACATCCACAAATCGTAATTTTGACTTGAACGAGAACGATCAATCTCCGGTACTCCCATAGGTATACTTTGCTATGGGAACATGGAGAACTTTGTGACCCGACACATTTAACGTGCGCCAGTTACCATTTCCTACCCGGGTAGGCTTCGACCAACTGGCTTCGAATCCCCGTTCTTACGAGCATGAGTCCAGCATCCTGCCCTAAAAATGTATTAGATTATCGGAATTATATTTGTGCTAAAATATGAAATAAAAAAAAAGTAGTTAGGAATTTTTTTTCCATTCATCTTCAAAAATGCATCAATAATTAATTGAAGAAATTTAAATGATGAATAACTGTTTCTTTTTGAGCTAAGTAACTGCAAATAAGTGCAAATTTGAAAAATAATTATTTGGAAGTCAGTCGAAAATTTTATCTTTACCGCGGAAAAAGACATCGGCATTCCATGCTGCATTTCATAACTATAAATTACTAAAATGCTAAATGCAATATTTTTCACTTATTCTGACCAAAATAAAGGAAAAATATGTTTAATAAAAATTCTGCTTTAATGTGTTTATCAATTACTAAATACAGGGTTTTTACAACTTTAGAAGCGTTAAGCTCTGCGACTTCTCATAAATATGAATGAAGTTCAAAACTTTTAGAAATTTGTTGTGTGTGCGTGGGGGGGGGAGGCAATAAATAACACCCTATGCCAAAAAATGTAGCAATAAATTTCTAACTTGTAACAAATATTTTGGTTATTATATTCAATGATTACACTAAGTTTCGTAAGTCTAACTTAAATATCTATAGAGATAAGTTCATTTTTATAAAAACCTCATTTTTTTGTCTTGCGTCCTTTTCGCATAACTTTAAAAATATTCAATAAAATTAAGCAAATATTTTAGAGCAATATAAAATCATTTAAAATTTTTTGCATTAAAGTTTGAAAAAAAAAATCGTTTAAAACTGTGCAATGTATAAGTTATTAAAGTTGTTCTTTTATACTGCGCATGCGCCGAAAAAAAATGTGGCAATTTTTTTCTTCTTAATTTTGTAGTGAATTGTATTTGGCAACTAATGAAATAAGTCCGATTTGAATCTCTTAAAAACTTAAAAAGCTTCAAGCAATTTTCTAAGTAGCTTTTGTTCTTTTTAAAAGAAAGCTCAAAATGATAAGGGGGTTTCTACAAATTATTTCGTATCATAAAACATAATTAAATAACATAAGATGATACCTTACAATAAACGTTTAAACACTGAAATATGATTGAATAAGAAAAAAGAAACAAGCGAAAGAAAAGATACTTTTATAGGGATTGATCCCAACAATGCTGGTGTCATTTTTAATGAATCTTGTTAAATAGTACGAAAGGAAATTTGTGCAAAACCCTTTATCAATTTGAGCTTTTTTTTTTAAAAAAAAAAGAAAACTACCTAGAAAATGTATTGAAACTTTTTTAATTTTTAAAATATTCAAATCGGACTTCTTTTTTCGTTGCCAAAAACAATTAACTAGAAAATTAAGAAAAGAATTAAAAATTTTCCCGCTCATGCACAGTATAAAACAACTACTTTAATTACTCATATCTTACGCAGTTCTAAACAAATTCTTCTCAAATTTTGAAGCAATAATTTAGCAGTGCATTTTAATTTGCTCTTAAAATTTCATTTAATTCTTTTGAATATTTTTAAATTATAGCAAAAAAAAACACAAATACAAAAAAATAGCATTTTTATAAAAATTTCAATATTTAGATAAATATTTAAGCTACGTTTACGAAATTTTGTGCTATAATCGCATATAATAACTAAAATAATTATTACTAGTTACAAATATATTGCTACATTTTAAGGCATGGAGTGTTCAAAAACACTATTTTCCGTTATTAATTTATTGTCGGTCAATCAAACCTCTATAAGCTTTAAACTTCATTGATCAAGTATGAGAAATTGGATAACCTGAGTTCTTCTAAATTTATAAAAATATTCCCAAGTATTTTTTGAAAAAGATCAAAAAAATGTGCTAGCATAGAAGTGTTTCCATTATTTTGCTCAACCCCTGTATGTTATGAGTATTTTTTATGCGCTATATCTTTTATTAGTTGATTATTCTGGGTATTAACTTTTGGAAAAAGAGAAAACAATGTGACTTTTTTTGCTATAAATTAAAGCAAGGCTCTAATGCTTTTGCCTTCCCGTAATGTAAAATTAGCAATATTTCCTCTGCCATTTTAGTTCTTATTTGCGATTTCGTTTAGTTCTCATTTAAAATTTCAATTAGTTCTCATTAACCATTTCTTTTAGTTCCCACTTACAATTTCTTTTAGTTTCCATTTACAATTTCCTTTAGTTATCATTTACAATTTTATATTATATTCATAATATATATTCATAATATATATTCATAATATACATTATTGTATTTATAATATTTTATGTAATACACAATACTTTCTGCCAATGAAATAAATAATATCGTTATTTTACATAATACACTATTACGTAAGCGCAGCTGTAACAAAATATTTCCCACTTAAAATTATTTATATTTACTTTTTCCCTTTTTATCTTGATAAGAATTTTTTTTATTATACAAATTAAAGATTTTGAAGTTTATTATCATGTACAGTGCTCAAAAAAAAAGAAAAGAAATAAAGCAAAATACTCTGAATAAGTTAAAACTAATAATCAGATGTTTACGTTCTAGGACTGAAACTTAATGGTTAGAGAGAGTGAACTGAAATATGTTAATTATAATGAATAACTGAAACTTAATGGTTAGAGAGAGTGAACTGAAATATGTTAATTAGTTAATGTATACAATATTTTACGTTATGAAATTAGACGCAAAAATATATTTTCTCTGAACAAATATACCTTTTTTTCGATGGTTTATGGTTTTTAACCTATAAAAAGTAAGGTATATCCACAATCTGGGAAATATGGTCCCAATAGTTTAGTCAAGAGAGCGGCCAAAAGTTTGGACCTCTTAATGTTAATTTTACTTTTAGCGTATTTCCTTATATCTGGAGAACTTTTTAAGAGTTGAAAAATTTTTGCGCACAATTATAACATTCATTTATATAAAGGAAATCCAATTTAAATTTTTTTTATTAATTATTTTTTATTATTCATTATTTCATTTAATAAAAGTAACGCAAATTTTTGCATTATTTTAAGGAACGTTATTTTATGAAGCAAAATACAAATTTTGAACGACTAGTTCCCAAGAAATCGAATTTTAAAGAAGTTGTATATCAATATTCGATCACTGCAATAGAGATTTTGTATAACAAATTTACACATCATTCGCCCTGCAATAGAGATTTTGTCTGACGAGTATAAACTTCATACGCACTGTAATAGAAGTTTGAAAAGAAGTCTGACAAGTACACACGTCATACCCACTGCAAAAGAAATTTTGTCTAATAATTATACGTGTTATCTACACTGCAATAGAGGCTTTGTCTGACAAGTATGTACGTCATACTCACTGCAAAAGAAATTTTGTCTGTCAAGTATGCGCCTCATACGCAATGTAATAGAGATTTTGTCTGACAAGTAGGTACGACATACGCACTGCAATAAAGATTTTATCTGACAATTATACGCGTCATACGCACTTCAATAGAGATTTTCTGACGAGCATACTCCTTTAACTCTCTGCAGTAGAGACTTTAACTGACAAGTATATACGTTATACGCACTGCAATAATTTTGTCTGACGAGTATGCGCGTTATACGCACCGCGATAGAGATTTTGTCTGACAAGCATACACGTCATGTGCACGACTGCAATAGACATTTGTTCCGATGTATATACACGTTAGCTGGATAAAGGAAAAAGGTGCTCATAATAAATTTTCTATTTAGTGTATATTCGTTAGCAATTTTTTTTAAAATATTGGATAATATTTTCAATTTCAGTGCATTATTCTCAATAAAATGCCTGATATTTTTCGTTTCGTCTATATTGCCAGCTGTATTTTTATCACTTTTCATTTATCTTTCACAGAACTGATAAAATGACAACTGCGTAAGGTTTATTTTTAAATATTTTCGCGCTGACAGATTGAATTGTGTCATAATCAAAATCAATCTTTCTATTCTTCAAAATCTCGAGATAATACTTGTATTTATTTCGTTTGTTGTCATCTTAGATAAAGGTGTTGCTTTTTTTATGCTGTAGCTATATGATCTTTTTTTTTGTTTCTTTGAACTGATAAGTCCTTTAAAAACAACCTGAAATACCGGATTAAAATCTCTTACAGATTTTTCCACCTATGAAACTTACTATTGAACATCAATATAGTTATATTTCTTCATTAAAAACTTGATTAAATAAATAAATAATTATTAAATAGAAAAATGCAATATTAAGGCTTCATCAAATAAAATAATATAAATAGGAAATAATAGTCGGCATGCTTTAAGCGCTCAAAAACAGGCACCGATTTTCAAGACCAGACGTAAATGAGATGGAACAAAAGTGATTTGAAATATGAAACGCGAAGTTCATAACAAAACTTAGAAAAATAAAGGTGTGAAACAAAACTAGAAAAATCACAGTAACCGGGAGATGAAAAAAACAGAATAAGAGAAACCGCAGTGGCCAAGAGAGGCAAATCAGGGTAAAATGCATTTAGACACGCTATAAAGATGTGGCGAAGAGTCATTAAGAAGGGAATCAGCATTCATATAAAACGAAATTCCAGGGCATGAAGATGAGCATAACATATTGAAACATATTGAGTGTTTTTTCCTATTTATATATTTTTGAAGCGAATGAAGTTTTTAACCTAGTAATATCTTACAGATTTAGTTTCTTGGGGTTATTTATTTAACCAACTGTTATAGTAATAAAAATCTCTGAAAAAGTTATAAATTCGAGGTGAAGAAAGGGATTACCTTGTGCTATATGTAGATAAAGCTAAAAAACGAGAGATATGTACGAATACTATATAGATAGGCATACTATAGTTTCGGTTCTACAGTGGAGAACTTTTTCAGTGTCCAAACGTAAGTTAAGATCAGGTAGTACTGAGATGCTGTAAAAACTATTTACAGCAATGAGGAAAAAATCATGTCGTAATAATCATAAACGTTGTCTTAGAAATAAGACTGAAAAAAAAATCACTTGTCGTGAGGTGTGGGGGTTTTAGTGGCATTAAGGGTAAATACTCTTTCACTATAATGCAAAATTAAAGTCTTAAATGGCCACAGGGTGACTAAATACAAGAAATACAGATTCAAAAATTGCCCGTCAATCGCTATTTTTTTCGTCACAAATGTACCCCATGTGTTTTTTTTTTAATTATTTTTTTTAACAAGCGCAGAATTATGTTTTTTTTTATAATAATCGGAAAATTACTTAACTTCAAACATGTTTCCTGAAATTTTTCTTTATTTTTTAAATGAACCCTGTAATGCGATATTTTGATAAATGCTACAACTGAAATACCTTATATAATTAATATCAGAACTTTTTTTCATAATTTAAAACGTTCAATATTCGAAAAAGTGGCCATTGTTGAATGTACTATAACTGGCCAATGGCTTGTGGCAAAATTTCTTAATGTTGCCTTATACTCTACACCCGCACTCCCAAGACATAATTTATAAATCAACGATTCAAAAAAAAAAAAAAAAANAAAAAAAAAAAAAAAAAAAAAAAAAAAAAAAAAAAAAAAAAAACTGGCAGTGAGATTATATATAAAAATATGGAATTATAACAGTTTAGATGTTCAGTGTAGAACTGAAAAATAAGTTCGCAAAAAATAAATGAACCGCCATGAATTACTTTTGATCTAATGATCGGATCTTCACGTTCTACGATTCAATCTTAATGGTTCGAAGGAGTGACATTAAATGTGCTAATTAATTAGTGCTAGCGATATTTTAAGTTACGAAATCAGACACAAAATCGTACCTTTACCTTTTTTTCTACGGATTCGGATTTCTGACTGCTCAAAATATAGGGGGCAGCCGTAATCTGGAATATAAGATCAAAATAATTTGAGCAGGAGAACAGTCTTTAGATCTTTTAATGTTAATTTTATGTTTTTCGTCATATCTCGAGAACTCTTTAAGCGAATTGAAAATTTTTTGCGCGCAATTATAAAATTCGTTTATCCAAAGATAATTCTATGCATAGCATATTTTTTAGTAAATATTTGTTATTTTTTTATTATTTTATTTTATTATAGTCGAAACAATTTTGAATTGTTAGCTATACAATGTTTTACATTCTTTTAAAATGCAATTTTACATGGTGAAAAAAAATTTGATCGAAATAGGTCAAATAGTTCCTGAAATCCAATTTTAAATATACGACAATTTCAAAATTCAATCTCTCAGGAACTTTTCATTGATCGAATCAAACCTCCTCGCGTAACCCTAAAAAGGTATAAGCATACGGAATAACGAGCTACAGTCCCTCACCTTGAAAATGCATCAGTGTAGGGAATACCGGGCAATAGTTCCCATCTCCTCCCTCTACACTGATGTTTTTTTAGGGTAAAGGACCACTGCCTGGTAATTCGTACTCGTTGGCTACCAACATTTTCTCCTTACATAGGTGATTTATTTAAGACCAAAGAATTTCTAGGAATTCGCACAAAATGCACCTTTTTTTGGAAACGTTGTTTAAAAGAAAGTTCAAAAAATAAAGCAGGATCCAATGTCTTTCAACTTGTCTTTGAGGATTACGAAGCACTTAAAATTATTCTCTAATTAAATTAATATCATATTAGTTGTGATATATAATTATCATATCGTAACTTGATTATGAAGCATACGCACTAGCTTCCAAAGCATTAGTACGTCATTAGAATTGTATTTTAATACAATATAGACAATTGTTAATACAATATAGACAAAACGTTAGTGCACTAATCTTTTCATGTTCAGTTCCCATTTATGGCGAACACTCACGAATGCAATTAAATTCCATCTAATCCGTTTATCGTGATGAAAAGAAGAAAAAACTTAACACTTAAAAAACTGATTAAAACATTTCATGGTTCGTAAACATATAATTTGTGACTGCTTCAGTATGTTAAGAGGAAGAAAAAAGAAATGCTTTCCATTGAAATAAACTAGGCTTTCGACGCCATTTTGAATTGAACGAATAAGGAACATTTTTATCATTGCTGTCGTTTCACAGTCTAAATATCCTAATATTTTATTGTAATTTCATTGCTTCAATTAAAATTTCATTTAATTGAATGAGATAAATGATATCATAATATTCGAATCTATATCGTCGGATCGATCTGATCGAAATCGTATCGATTAATCCGTAAATACATCAATCTCTTATAAGACATATCGATGCATTTAATATTGTATCAAGGTGTTCTAAATTATATCGATGCTTAAATTCTAGTGTATCGACAAATTTGCAATAATATGGATGCGTTATTTAAAAATTTATTTATAAATCCGTCGTTTTGTCGATGCATTCAAAATAATATTGATAAATTGGAAATTGTATAAATGTGTCCTAAACTGTACCCCTAAAACCATAACTATATCGATATGTTTAAAATTGTATTGATAAACTAGTAGTAATATCGATATCTCCGAAATTACATCTATAAATTCATAATACGGCCGAATATCTAGCAATAAATCCAAGTACTTAATCGTCGTGCTTGAAACTGTATCAAATCTGTAACTATATTGGGCTAGAAATAATATCGATATCAAAGCCTAACTATATTTGAAATTTTATCACTATTTTAAAATACCGTTTTGAAAATCGTGTAAATTTTTCTGAATTACATGAATGCTCAAAATTGGATCGGTTATTTAAACTCAGGACATTTTTTTAAACTTTGTTGAGTATTCTTTTTCTTTCAAATTTCATGTGAAAACATACTTTAGTCATAATGCTGCCATTAGTGATTTAATAGTGCAGTTTTTAATAAAGTTTTTCACTAAAAAAATGGCAACTGTATATTTTAAAGATATTGTCAATTAAGACTCTTGCAACTCGCTAAAACAGGTCGCGCCAAATAAAAGACAAGATTCCTATCAATCAAACGACAATAATGACAACAAAATTAGTTTAGGGTGACATCGATTTCTAAATGACAGACACTTTATAATGAGTTCGGAATAAGAAGTAGCAAACGATTCATTATCACATCGAACATTATGCATTCGAAATTTAAATGGCTCATCTTACGTGCTGCTTCGCTGATTTTGTCTTTTGTTTTGTTGTTTTTAATACGTTAAATAATTATTTATGGAACAAAAACATTCTAACACTGTTCCATTTTTAATTTAGAGCACTGAAGAGCTTGTCTTAAGTGACGTTCTTCTATCAGCAGTTCTTTTCTATTTATTTTTAACTAAATTTTTCACAGACTTCGACGTCAATGTTGTTGATAAAATATTGGAGGGTATCTAAAAATTATGCGTCCTGTTTTCGCACGTTTCGATTTGACTATGGAATCATTAACTGTGGTATCTTTAAGTAACGTCTTTAAATTGTTACTATAGTATCCTTAAATAACGTTGTAACTTAATAAAATAATAACGTTTTAACTTTAAATAACGTTTTATTCGTGAGTATTGAGCATTAAATAGCGGTTTATTCTGCTGAGTAAATTTATTAAGTTAAAAATAAGTGAATTTATTACAGCATAGTTTTTTATCGAACATATTTATATATTTAATAGAATAATAGGTAATAAATGTATATTTAAAATTTATAATTGTATAATACATAAGAATAAATTGATCTTATTTTGCATGGATTATATATATTTTTCTCATAAAAGCTGGATATGACTATACTGCACCAAAAATAACATTAAATTAGTTCAAAGCATGAGACACTCTGGACTGTAAAAAAATTTTAATGTATTCAACGCCAAAAAACGGTTGCAACTCCTTTTCACCAAAGTGGTATTTTATTACACCAAGAACGAAGAATTGCCGCAGTGTAATGAATCACTAAGAATATTCTTTATCACTTTATGGTATAAAATAGCCAAAACCATTTTAGTAATTCGTTAACACGAAAATTTTCAATTACTGTAAAATATGATATACTATAAGATATGGTATACTTGAGAGTAGGTAAAGTTATTTTTATGATAGAATAAAGTAAGTATCATTAACTCAGGAGACACCTATGCAATATTTCTTAAAATGAAATTATTTCTTAAATTAAACTTCACACACCACAGACAGAATATTAATATGAATTCTAACAAGGCTTACCAAAGCAAAGGTGAATAGAAGTCAAAAATTAGAAATTTTTTTAATGCAATTGACATTAGGTTTAATCCAATTAAAATTATTAATACAATTTATGTAAATAAAATGAGAACATGAATACAACTAAAAAGCATACATGCCTTTCTTAATAGTTTACATAAGAAGTTTGACAAATCAATCATACAAGATTGAAATTCCCTGGCATATAATCGACCACATTTAATATTCTTAATTGAAATCTACTTGGTATTGAATAGGGTATGATCAATTTGTCAACTCAATCCGATAAGAGGATTGAAATTACTTAGCAAATAATCTACTATGATCTTGGTCTAGTTACGCTTCTATGTCCGCCATCATAGATCAAAAATAAAAAGAGTGCATATCTTCAGAAATAATTTTGACAATTAGGTTAACTCACACACTAAATGTTACTGGATTCTTCCATCATCGATTATATCACTTCTAACACAAATAAAATCGTTACTTTTAATGTTCAAAGCTTACGGAGCATTCAAAAACGACAAAAACACATCCCCCCTACACCCCGTTGTCAACTATGAATGGAGTCAAGAGATCTGAGCTTATTGTTGTACGCTTTATCAATTATTGCTATTAAGGTATAACTATACCCCTTAATATGTGTGTGAGGGCACAATTTGGTATTAACTTGGAATAAACTAATTATTCCCACAATTTTTTTCGTTTTCCAGCTACAAATTCAGGTAGATATTACAATACAGTTTTACACAGCTTTACCAGGGCTAAAGAGAATAGAAGGGCTGGTTCACTCCTTTGAAGTATCTCTCGCCGCGCCGATCCTCCGACGTCACTCTAGTGACGTCACTTTGGCGCAAAGCTCGCACTTTTACTTCAAGAATATTTGGCCTTACTAGCTCTAACTAATATTGGATCATTTCTTTTTGCGAGATATTCTAAGACATTTGTTATTTTCTATAATGACTTTCCTCAGTTTTTGCAGTGAATTTACAAGAATTTAAAACTATTATCGAAATGCCAGTTTGCGCGATTGCAACTTGCAAAAATTCTGATATAAAAACAAAAGGAAAAAGTATAATTTTTCGCGTGTTCCCTAAAGTAAATGAACAACTATGTAAAGAATGGATTCCGAAATGACACAGTTAATATAAAACAGCAATACGTTTATTCTGTCGTAAAGAACTTTTATAAAAATTCATTATCTAAATAGAAACCGCCTCGTTACTTCATAAAGAAAGGCAGGTGAAAAGAATTAAAAAATAGATAAAGTCAAAGAAAATTAAAATGTAAGTAAAAAGTATAAATAAAATATATAGTATATAGTTGAAATTCTCCTAATTTCATAACATATTTTTTAATGTAGTTATTCTAAATATTTATGATTTTTTTTAAAAATTATATTCTCTTCAATTTAAATATCTATAAATTATATCATCGTAAATTTAAATGTCTATAAACAATTGTAAAATTTCTAATGTCATTATGAACCTAAATTATTATTTTGTTTCAGTAATTAGCGTTTAAGGTTGATGTTTCCTAATGATTAAGTATGAACAAATTGCTATTAACGACATATTTTAAAATCAGGGATTCTAAATTTAACTTAACTTATCTTTATAAAAGAATATGTAGATAAAAAAAGTGTCGATATATGCCTTCATTTTTCTTAATAGTTAAAGTTAAAACTGAACTTTTTAAAATAAAGTATTTATCGTGTCATTTTCACCAACTAGCAAAACATTTTTATAAGTTTAAAATGGAATTTTTTTAATATAATAACCAAGAAAGTTTTTTTTGAACTATGTTTATGAACGGAAATAATGTGTTAATTACGTAAAGTTTGAAGGCTAATAACCAGAAAAAGTCTAACTTATTTTTACAAAGAGAAAGATGCAAAGTTATCATATCTTTGCTTGCGATCTCCGAGATCTGTGGACACAGTGACGTCATGAGGAGGGAAATCGTAGCTTCAGCTCTAAGAGCGGAGTGAACTAGCCCTTCTATTCTCTTTAGCCCTGAGCTTTGCAGTGTGCTTTATACAGCAATAGTTCCGCAGTGAACAGATCGTCAAGACACGGTTCCAGACAGATTACCGGAGTCAAGCATCAATAGCTGCTGTCAGTGTGCGGATGGGTGATCACTTTGAACAGCCTGTGATGGGACCAAGGGTGTGCAGTATTGTCCCTAGTTAGACTTTTCTACCGTAAAGTGGTGAACTTAGCACGCACGTCGTCGGGCGATCTAATCTAGCCCATTGTGCAGCTCTCGTGCAGCGTAAATAAATTACAACTACAGTTGTACTGCAATAATTTATGCTGATTCTCTCACTTGAGCCGCGATGGCTCAGGGGATAGAGTGTTCGCCTGCCAATGACGTGAAGAGGGTTAGAATCCCAGGGATGGCTGATTGATACGAAATCCGCATCCGGCTTGCACTGACCACTGTGCTGACGTGAAATATCCTCAGTGGTAGATGGATCATGGGATACAATTCCTTGCCGTCAAGTTAACCGTGGGAAGTTTTCGTGGTCTTCCTCTCCATGTAACGCAAATGCCGGTTTGTTCCATCAAAAAGTCCTCCAAGAAGGCAAATTTCTCCCAATACTTGATCAAGGAGTTCCTTTGTCTTCTGGACTGGGTTCAAAACTACAAGACTTCGGAGTTGAACATAGTTGTAAACCCAAAACAATTGGGTCGGCTGTTCAACGACGGTTATAAAATGAAATATAAAATTCTCACATTTGATAAATTTCTCGATATTCTCCAACATTTTATTCGTTAGCATTGCAACTCTAATAAGAATTTTATTTGCCTCTAATTTTCTTTACAAATAACCTAATTTCTTAAGATATGTTTGACACTTTCTTCAATCAAAATAAATTCTTTATTTTCTGAGTGAATGATAAGAAGAACTAAAGCTAGTGTTAAAAAAAGGAATAAAAAAGAAGAGAAAACAAACAGGCCATTTAAATAATGATTATTGATTGCTCAACATTCAAAACAATTTGATTATAGAAATTTTTTTCCTGCCTTCCAAATTGTTACATTATTAATCTATTGCCATTCGCGAGTAAAGTAATATTTGAATTTAAAATGAGGAATTATTGGCAGTAGACGAACAAATTGCTTGATGTGCTTCAATGATTTCTCCGCTTAAAATGTAATTCTAACTCATCCAATTGATGTATGAGTTATTTAAAAATCCATTCACGTTGACAATTCTTTAAAAAGAAAAGATGATAAGAAGCGTCAAATTGATCATTCATTCCGTTTGATGCGATTTGGATTGACCGATCACTCTACTTTATGACGTGTAAATAAATCATTTTTTTCGTCATTTTTTGAAGATTAACAAACATCGCGTCACTTAGCGAAGTATAATAGGAATTCTGGAATTTTTTTGGATTTCAATTCTGTAGATATTTTGGCTTTGTTGATATTGAGATGTCAATGGATTCACTGTTTCAAAAAGTAAATTGATTCATTTAACAAGCATATAAAAATTTTAAAATGATTCACATTTACATTGCTTTTTAAGGGAATAGNTATTTTCTTTGGAACGCGAGGAACAATTGTCTCTGGTTGAACAATCAGGAGAACTTTTGCTGGAATAAATACACAACTTTCGCCCATAAATCACGATGATCTTGTCATCCCCACTGACAGAAGTACTTTCCATGTAGACTTTAGAAATGTGATATTATTTTGACTCGAGTGCGTTCACTTTTGGAATATGCAAAACGAATGATTTCGTGCTTGGCGTAAAAGCATGCATATTAAAAAGACCATTTCGTGTTCCAGCATTTTGCTCGTATTATTTATTCAACTCTTTTTAACTATATTATACTAGATTTTTTTTAAAGTTCTTTGATTTTTGTATATTTTCCAAGAATATGAATTATTGTATAAAACACTTAGTTCAATGGTTTTGAAAATCGTTTGCTTTCTGCGTTTTGAATATCGTTTTGCTTCTGCGTTTTGAATATCGTTTGCTCCACTATTCTTTTAAATTGTTTTATTTCATTTTATCTTTAATATATCAATGGATTCACTGTTTAAAATGTAACTTTATTCACTTAACTGGCATACGAAAATTTTAAAATGATTCACATTTACAATTACTTTTTAAAGATTATAAGACTCGTCAAATTAATAACTTATTCCGTTTGATTTGATTTGGATTGACTGACCACTCTTCTCAAGGGCGCGTGATTAAACATTTTTTTCGCCTCTCTTTTGGAGATTAACAAGCATCGTGTCACTCAGCGAAGTATAATTGATAATCTAGAATTTTATTTTGGATTTTCAATTGAAGTATTCTGTAGATTTTTTAGCTTTGTTGATGTTCATATATCAATAGATTCACTGTTTAAAATGTAAATTCATTCATTTGGCAGGCATATAAAATTGTTAAAATGATTCACATTTACATTAATTTTTAAAGGAATAGATGATAAGACGCGTCAAGCTGATCACTCATTCCGTTTGATTTGATTTGGATTAATCGATCACTCTACTTTATGACGCGTGAATAACTATTTTTACCTCCTTTTTAATTGATTAACAAGCACCGGATCACTTAGCGAAGTATAATAGATAATCTAGATCGTTTTCTTTGGATTTTCAAATGAAGTACTCTGTAGATTTTTAAGCCTTGTTGATGCTTGTGTATCAATAGATTCACTGTTTAAAATGTAAATTGATTCATTTGACAGGCACATAAAAATTTTAAAATGATTCACATTTACATTACTTACATTAAGGAATAAATGATATGACGCGTCAAACTGATCACTCATTCCATTTGATTTGATTCTATTGATCGATCACTCTACTTTATGACGCGTGAAATAAACATTTTTTTTGGAGATTAACAAGCATCGTGTCACTCAGCGAAGTATAATAGATAATCTAGAACTTTTTTTTTTGGATTCCACTAGAAGTACTCTGTAGATTTTTAAGCCTTGTTGATGTTTATGTATCAATAGATTCACTGTTTAAAATGTATCTCGATTCGTTTAACTGGCATACAAAATTTTTAAAAAGATTCACGTTGAAGCTACTCCTTAAAGGAATGGATGAAAAGACGCGTCAAATTAATTACTCATTCACTAAAATTTGATTTGGATTGACCAAACACTCTACTCTATAACGTGCGAATAAAATGTTTTTTCGCTTTTTTACGAAAATTAAGAAACATCCTGTCAATTAGCGAAATATGATAAGAGATGTAGGACTTTTTATAAATTCTAATCTAAGTATTCTGTATATTTTTAAGCCTTGCTGGTGGTAATGTATCAATAGATTCACTGTTTAAAATGTATTTCGATTCGTTTCTCTCATTTAAAATTTTTTAAATGATTCACGGTAATATTTACTTTTAAAGAAATTGATGATAATACATGTGAAACTGATTACTTATTCAGTAAAATGTGAATTCGATTGACCAAGCACTCTTCTCTATGACGGGTGAATAATTTTTTTTTCGCTTTTTTATGGAAATTAAAAAACATCGAGCAAAATATATTAAGAAATATAGGATTTTATTTGGATTGCAATTTAAGTATTCTATTATGCATATTTTTAAGCCTTGTTGATGTTTATGTATCAATAGATTCACTGTTTAAAATGTATTTCGATTAGTTTCTGGCATATAAAAGTTTTAAAATGATTCACGTTAACATTACTTTTTAAAGCTAGGGAGGATAAAGCGGGAAATTGATTACTCATTCCGTAAAATTTAATTTGGATTGACCGAACACTCTACTCTATGACGCGTGAATAAATATTTTTTTTACTCTTTTATGGAAATTAATAATCATTATGCCACTTAGCGAAACATAAAAAGAAATATAGGACTTTTTTTGAATTGCAATTTAAGTATTCTGTATATTTTTAAGCCTCGTTGATATTAATGTATCAATTGATTTACTGTTTAAATTATATGCAAAATCCTTAAAATAGTGTATAAAGTCGGCATGATTCACTTTGACATTGCTTTTTGAAGTAATGGATGAGTACTGAGCTGTCATTGAGAATCACTAGGGTTCGATTCTCAGTGGCGGCATAAAGCCCACACAGCTTCAGATTGATGGGCGCTAGCTTATCTGAGATGAAAAGGTGGCCTGTGCCTTGTGCTGACCAGAATTTATATAATCACGGTAACGGAAGTGTGCAGTATATAGCCTATATGTCCTATATAGCCTATACTTGGGAATGCTTTATTTACTATTTCTTTCTATCAGCCGTGATGGCTCAGGGAGCCGTGAGGGCCGTAGAGCGTTCGCCTTCCAATGAAGTGTACCGGATTCGAATCCCAGCAATGGTTGGTCGATACGAACTCCGCAACCAGCTTGCACCGACCACAGTCCTGGCGTAAATATATTCTCAGTGGTAGGCGGATCATGGGTCAGAGTCCCCTTGCAGTTAGGTTTACCGTGAGAGGTTCTCGTGGTTTTCCTCTCCATGAAAAGAAAATGCTGGTTAGTTCAATCAAAAAGTTCTCCACGAAGGCAAATTTCTCTAAATACTTGATCCAGGAGCTGCCTTGTCTTCTGGATTGGGCTCAAACTTACAAGGCTACGCAGTTGAACATTAGTAGTCGTAAACCTAAAAATTGGGTCGACTGTTTAACAACGGTTATAATTATAATATTTCTTTGTATCGAAGAACAAAATTTTTTTGTTAACAAATTTTATAACACCTCTTTAATATTGTCTACTGATGGATCCTATTCATTTTTATTTTAAATAAAAAAATATACTAATAAAAAAATATACTAATAAATTATTTTAACTAAAATAATATAATAAACTCGTGTTAAATTTTTAGCTTTGATTAGTTTTTTTTTTCTTTTAAAGATTCAAAGATTCACAGACTTTAGGATAATTTAAAGTCTCATCTCTCTCTATAACTGTCTATTAATTTTTATTGTTATTATTTTTTTTATTAAACGTTAATATTTTGAATTCAGCTAGTCGAAATTCTTGAATTGTTTATTAAAATTTTAATTATAATTAATTAGTTTTTAAACTCAGTTATAAAAAGTATGAGCTTAAACCAATAAAATTTTAAATTGAATTTTTCATGTTTTCAGAACGATTAATCAAATTTAAACTCAATTTTACCAATGAAAAGGGCAATTGTTTAAATTTCATAGTTCAATGATTTACTTTAAATTATTTTTATTTCAAAACTCAATTATTTAAATGTAATGTTAACTTAATCATTCAAATGTAAAATTCAATGCATGAAATTTTAAACTCAAATGTTACTAATGTTATATGTATCAAATACAACTAATCACATATCAAATGAAATAATTTAAATTTAAATTTCTTCTACTTAAGATTTAAATGAAGTTTTCCGAATTTCAAATTTAAGTCAATTTAAATGCATTATTAAAATTATTACGCATCATTGGTGACAATTCAACTACTACGATTCATTCTCTTTATAGTCAATTGAAGACTCGAGGGTGCCTCCTGGAAGCCCTCTATTCCTCACAATTCCAGGCTTTCTAATTTTTTTGGACTTTGAGTGTTTAATATTTAAGTTCCATTAATTCTCCTCAACGTCATCCAATCATCTTTTTCTTGGACTTCCACGTGATCTAGAGCTTCCTGGTTTCGATTCTAAGACCTCTCTCACAACTCTGTTAAAATTCAGTCATACAAATTCTCAAAAATTTATTTCAAAATCAATTCTCAAAATCAATTTATTTCGATTCTCAAAAATTCTAAAATAAGTTATTCACATTTGAAGTTCAATTTCCCGAAACTTAATTATTCAAATTCAATTATACAAATTCTCAATAATTTGTTTCAAATTCAATTCTCAAAAATTCTGAATTAAGTTATTATTCCCATTTCAAGTTCTATTTTCCAAATTTCAAGTTGAATTCTTCAAATTCAATCATGCATATTCTCATTTAAGTTTTCAACTATTCAAAATTAAGTTACTAATATTTTAAATTCTAATTATTCAAACTATACCAATGGACTTTTTTTTTAAATTCAAAATTAATTCTTCATTTTTAAATTTAACTATTTAAATTCAATTTAAAGAATTACAAATTATTTGAAATAAAGTGTTTCATGCTTTTTTTTATTATCATTACTTTCAATTCTGGCAACTCACGGTGCACCAGAACTACTGGATTAAGTAATTTTCGTATTTTTATTTGGAAAAAACAGCGTCGGAAACTTCTTTAAAGGCTGCTTGAAGAAGCATTTAAGAACCATTAAGGAATCATTTTTATACTTTTCTTGGTTAAGCTGGCGAATCGTGAAAATATTTTCTTTGGAACGCGAGGAACAATTGTCTCTGGTTGAACAATCAGGAGAACTTTTGCTGGAATAAATACACAACTTTCGCCCATAAATCACGATGATCTTGTCATCCCCACTGACAGAAGTACTTTCCATGTAGACTTTAGAAATGTGATATTATTTTGACTCGAGTGCGTTCACTTTTGGAATATGCAAAACGAATGATTTCGTGCTTGGCGTAAAAGCATGCATATTAAAAAGACCATTTCGTGTTCCAGCATTTTGCTCGTATTATTTATTCAACTCTTTTTAACTATATTATACTAGATTTTTTTTAAAGTTCTTTGATTTTTGTATATTTTCCAAGAATATGAATTATTGTATAAAACACTTAGTTCAATGGTTTTGAAAATCGTTTGCTTTCTGCGTTTTGAATATCGTTTTGCTTCTGCGTTTTGAATATCGTTTGCTCCACTATTCTTTTAAATTGTTTTATTTCATTTTATCTGTATAATTTGAATTCTTTGATTTGGTTTTATTTTTTGATATGCTTTTATCGCTTTCATTTTATCGTTAGATTCTGTTTTATTTATTTTGATTTCCTCATTTTATTTGGTTTTTATCAATTTGATTTAATGAATTTATTTTGTTTATACCTATTTGATTTTAAATGTTTGATTTGAATTTATTGTTTGACTTGTCATTATTTTTTGGTTTTATCTATTTTATTTTATTGTTTGATTTTGTTCGTCTATTTGATTTTATCGTTTTATTTTGTTTTATCAATTTTATTTTGTTGTTTTAATTGGATTTATTGGTTCATTTGGTTTTTATCTATTTGATTTTATCATTTGTTTTTCTTTATCTATCTGATATTTTCATTTTATTTGGCTTTTATTTATTTCATATTATCGTTTCGCTTGGTTTTATTCATCTGATTAAAAAACACATGTTGCAAAATTTTTGTGATATAGAACGTTGAAAATATATAAATACCAAACCGGGAATAAAAATTCAATATTTCCATATAAAAAGGTATTTCAAATTCTGTTAATTTTAAAAGTACCAAATCTTTGGTAGTAAGTAACGAAAGTAACGAAAGTAACGAAACAAGTAACGATTACAAGTAACGAAAGTAAAAGTATTGGCATTAGAGTATGATATTTTAGCTTAGTTGTGTCTAAATGATGTTCCGCGGAATCCTAGGGTTCCGTGGAATGGTGAAAAAGGTACCGAGTGTTCTTTTTTTAACCAGTAATGATATTAATATTTTGATACAATCAATTATCGATTATTTATTTAGTATTTTGATTGTCTTTATGAAATTATTTCGAGTGAAATGCCTGGTTGGTTCTATTGCCACTCGAGTGAAATGCCTAATGAAGAAGGTCAAATTTATTTTCGAAAATTATAATTTTTCTAACCACAATATGTTGAATAAATTATGAAAAGGACATGCATTTATGAAACTTGCATTAGTATTTCGCAGCACGCTTTTCAAATCAAAATTAATAAAATTAATTAAAATAATTCGCGGATTAAGAAATTAGTTTCTTTAGCAACCATTTGTGAAAGTTCTTTTTAGATTTCAATACAACGGAAAGCGTAATTAAGCCTTCATACATAACATAATTGTCAGAGACTGGAATAGCCTATTTAGTAGGACATAGGACTTGTGAAGGAGAGTTCGATTTCCACCGTTCGAAGTAACTTCGTGTATTAAATGGTGACTAATGCTCGCTAAATAGTTGGGGTCACAAAGTTCTCCAAGGTCCCATAACAAATCAATACCTTTGAGCTGTGTTGGATTAGGGAATAGAGGTGAACCGGGTTCAAATCCCAGCAATGGCTGGTCGAAACGAATACCGCACCCAGCTCGCACCGACCAGAGTGCTGGCGTAAAATATCCTCAGTGGTAGACGGATCATGGGGTAGAGTCCTCTTGCTGTCAGGCTAACCACGGGACGTTTTCGTGGCTTTCCTTTCTATGTAACTCAAATGCGGGTTAGTTCCATCAAAATGTCCTCCACAATGTCAAACTTTTACCGATACTTGATCCACTAGTTCCCTTGTCTTCTGGATCGGGTTCAAAACTAAAAGGTTACGGAGTTGAACACGAGTAGACGTAAGCCCCAAAAAATGGGGTCGGCTGTTTAACGGCGGTTATGAAATTAAATTAAATTAAATTAAATTAAATTAAATTAAATTAAATTAAATTAAATTAAATTAAATTAAATTAAATTAAATTAAATCAAATCAAATCAAATCAAATTAAATTAAAATACCTTTTAGGGGTACTGAATTGGAGATTGATCGTTATCTGGTTCAGCTCAAAATTGCGATCTATGAATGTATAACTGGGTCCTCCCTTTAAAACGGATTGTGACGCGTGTGTGTATGACTGAAATCGTATTATTGGCCATATGTGGAGCAACTGAAAAATAACAAAAACACCCTCTGTCTTAAAATTCGCTTGGTTTCCCAAGCAGGCTTTCTGGCACTCGCAAGTGGCAATAGATGCAACAACAGTACATGGTGATAGCTGGCAAAATAAAAAAAGATTGAGTGAAATCGGTGGAATGGCTCCTGAGAAATCTAGTTTTAATGATGCATAATTTTTGAAAGTCAATTACTTAGGAACTATTTCACCTATTTCACCCAAATTTTGTATTTTGCCATGTAAAATTACATACATGTAAAAAAGGGCATACCTTACATTGCAAAATTTTTTCAACTATTATTAAATAAAGTAATAAAAAATAATAAATATTTACTAAAAGTTACTTTTTGCACGGAATTATTTTCAGACCAACAAATTTTATAATTGCGTTCCAAAATTTTTCAACTCGCTTCAAAAGTTCCGGAGATAAGGCGAAATGCGTAAAAAACAAAGTTAACATTAAGGGGTCCAAACTTTGAAACGCTCTTCATCCCAAACTAATGGAACCGAGATTGCAGCTACCTCTTACATCTTTAGATTCAGAGCTCCGAATCTGTCGGAAAAAAAGGTATGTTCATTCAGAGAAAGTACGTTTTTGTAACTTAAAATATCGTCTGCTTTTATTAATTAGCATATTTGAGGTCACCCCTCGAACAAATGTTGAGTCAACATTCAACTCAGGTTCAGCTTTCGTCAAACCTTGACCTTTGCTCTCCTGACCATATTATTGGGATCATATGTGCAAGATTACGGTTATCCTCCATATTTCGAGGGTTAAAAATCCAAGTCTGTCGAAAAAAAAAGCATACTTACTCAGAGCGACAACATTTTTGTCTCTGATTTCGTAACTGAAAATATCGTCCATACTAATTAATTAGTACATTTGAAGTCACCCCTTCGAACTATTGAGTCCTAGAAAATCAAGACTATTGAATAATTCGAGGAAAAGTCAATCAGGTTGGTCCTTTCGTTTTTTTGCGCACTGCACATAATGCTGAATTCTGGGTTAAGAAAAAGAAAGAGTAAAAAATGTAGTTTTTATTTCTTCAAAACCCGAACGCATAGCAGCGGTTTTTCGTTCATAAATAATTTATTTCCATGAGAATCATTTAACTTTTTTGTGTAAACAGTTTTAACTTTTGTCCTCGAGAACTGGAGTGAGTGAAGGTTACACAAATGGACAAAGTGATCATTTGAATGACCAGTAGGAATCTGTCGTATTGTATTTTGTCGGATTCACCTTGCACGACAAATTTCTGTCATTCGCACAGTTAAACTTCACTATTAATTGTTATACTTTACCTTTATGCATAAATAATAATGGATAAATGCATAATGTTAATGGATAAATATATAACCTTTCCTTATATATAACCTTTACGCTAATTTCCTGTTTCTATTGTCTCTAAATACTGAAAAACCGTAATCGCCTTCGCTACGGTTTTGGGTTTTCAACTTAACGTTACATTTTGTTTAGTTACCCATAGTCTATAAGACCTGCAGTGTAAATTCCGAGTGTGAATTTACAGATAAAACTGTCAGTTGGTTGTCCCAATTTAAAACAGCTTATTTCAAAGAAAAATACTGTTGTTTAAACACGGGAGCCTGTTTTTAAGAACTGTTACTTTAACAAACAAACTGTTTTTTTTAACGAAAAAAAGCTCCACGAAATAATGTCAGATACCCAAATGCGGATTAATTCCATTAAAAAGTCCTCCACGCAGGAAAATTTCTCCCAATACTTGATACAGGAGTTCCCTTGTCTTCTGGATTGGGCTCAGAATTACAAGACTACGGTGTTGAACATTAGTATAGTTTCATGGTTTTACACTCCATGTAACGCAAATGCGGGTTAGTTCCATCAAAATGTCTTCCATGAAGGCAAATGTCTCTCGAAACTTGATCCAGGAGTTCCCTTGTCTTCTGAAGTGGGTCCAAAATTATAAGGTTAGTGAGTTGAACATTAGTAGTCGTAACGTGCGTAACGTGAATATTAGTAGTTGAACATTAGTAATCGTTGTTACGTGCACCAGTCTTCGGCCGGCAGGACTCGAACTCCCTCTCTCACGAACGTGAATCCTGCGCCCTGCCAACCAGACTGACCCGGCCTCATAATTTTATTTTATAGTATATATTATTCAAATAAAATTTATGAGTGAATGAAAAAAGACTTATTTTTAAAGCTACAATCATTTTTTTTAAAAAAATGTATGATTTCATTCGCATATGATTACATTCCTGTAATAATCTAGGAATGAAGCTCTGTAAGAAAACTAATTAAATTTTGTCGCATTTTTTACATTCCATCCCCCCATTATTTAGTTTATTCAGGTTTTACTGCGTAAATTATTTTTATAATTGAATATTTCATTTTCGCCTCATGTGAGCTGCAATTATTCAATTTAATAGGTAGGGAATGATGTTTTGTTACTTAATTGTCGTTAAAGTTAATTTTAACTGGCAGTAATTATAATTAACAAAACTGGTCCTCTATAAAACTGTACACCCGTCATTAAAACTCAATTAGCACTTTGATAAATTATTTTATTTTAATTTTTAAAGTAAATATTGTTGCTGTGATAAAAATCTTATTAATCAAATATTTAAATTAAAAAATTTTCACGTTTTAATGTATTATTACCCAAATTATCTGCTGTTTTAATTTTATAAATAAAAATGATTTAATAGACACCTTAAGAAAAACTGAGCGAGAAAATGAAAATATGAAAATGTTCCTTTCTTTCGCGAATAAATATGACTCTTTTTTGTTAATATTTCTTATTGTATATTTAATTGTTTATATTAAATATTTTCGTCGAGTTATGTTTTCTTTGAATCGTTCTCCTAGATTTCAAAATTTTTATTTCTATTTGTTATTTTAGGTTTCTATAACATTGGATAATTGATATGATATTTTTATCCATTTATTATTCAATTATAATTTCCTTTTAATATTTGACTATAATTTAAATTTTATTGCGTTTTTTAAAAAAATATTTTTTACTGTGATATTTATAATTTCTATTTTAAATTATAGAGTGATTGCTATTTAATTTTTTTACACCTTTAACTGTGTAATTTTTAACTAATAATTTATACCCTAATCTTCGTAATTTTTCCTAATGAATACTTTCCTTTTTACACGGAAACCGTACTTGCATGGTAATGACATTTTTGGTAAGAAAACAAACAAATATAATTCTTGTAATAAAACCAAAATTTACTGTATTTAAACCATTCATTTGGTAATTTTTCCTTTCGTATTCTAACTTCATTTTAGCGGAAACTTTGGATTTCAAAATCATAGTTCGTATTACCACACATTAAGTTAAAACACAAAACTGAAAAGTATATTTTATCGAATAAATTATTTTTTATGCTCTAAGGCAGGGGTTGCCAAACTTTTCTGATCATCGACCCCTACATAATTTTTCGAAATCTCCATCGACCCCCATAAAAGTAATTTTCTGCTAATTAAAATAAAACACTATTAGATACTGTGTATGTACATTTATTTTATGATTTTGAACATTTATTAAAGTAATAGTACATAGTGTAACAATAGTTTTATGAAAAAAATATTAATGTTTAAATATAAATACCTTAATATTTATGAAATAATAAGTAATTATAAGTAAGATAATTTCGGTTTTCTTGTTCACAAAAATTTGTCAGAATCTGAGATTAAACTAAAAGCGCAAAATTTGGTGAAAATTTACTCATCCGATTTAGAGGAAAACTTTGTAGATGAATTTTTACTATTTTCAAATTTGTATGAACATAAATCTGCACAAGAAATGTTGAAGGCTCAAATTAAAGATAANCATATTTTTGCATTATATTTATATTTGTCCAAAATTTGCTTATTGTTAAATTTTTAAAAAGCGTCTTTGCTTCAAATCCCCATAATAATTCAGCAAGCTCATCTTGCAGGTTGATGTCCATGTTTTCAATTTGAGCAGAAAATGGCACAATAATCCAATCAGGGATGTCAATGTTTTCCAAATCAATAAAACGCAGTTTAAAATCGTCGCTCAATTTTTGAAGATTACCTGTATATATATTTCCAAGTCTTCTTCTTTTATTTCTAATTGTCACATATCTAAAAAATACTGATAATCCTTCGACCAATTGACCCTTCCGGTCGCCCCAATCGACCCCCTGGCTCGGATAGACCCCCGCTTATGTTAAATAGACCCCTGGGGTCTATATAGACCACTTTGGCGACCTCTGCTCTAAGGTATCAATGATAAAATTACAAAATTTCACCACATTTGCTACCGAACAACATGATTTTAAACTACATTTTATTGTAATTTTTACCACAAGTCATTACCAAAGTGCTCCGGTAAAAATTGTCGAGTTTTTTTATGTTTCCTCAGAGAGAGACACGGTAAATTTTACCACATTCTGGTAGTTCTGATCATACTTTTTTCGTCAGTGTAATTATTGTAGTTTTCATTTTAAACTTTAGTGTAATTTCAGTTTTGAATTTTAGTGTATTTACTATTTTCCACTGTTATATTAATAATTTCCTTTGAAATTATAGTCTAATTTCTAAACAGTATTTTCTGCATTATAATATTTGAGCTTAATAAATGGTTAAGAAAAATTATTTTCTATAATATTTGTAGTTTATATCTTAAAATTAGGTGACTCTTTCCGAGTTTGATGCATTTCTTTTTAATATTTTGCACTGTTGTATTTGCGATTTCGATTTAATATTTCAGTGCAATTTCTTATAAGTATTTTCTGTATTATAATATTTTTGATTTCGATTTAAAAATCTAATATACTTTCTAATAAACCTTTCTCTTTGTTATATTTGTAGTTTCTATTTAGTTCACTAGTGTAATTTCTAAACAATATTTCTTGCCTTATAACGCTTATAATTTTTATTTAAAAATTTCACATAGTTATTAATGAATATTTTACATCTTTACATTTGCAGATTCTATATTTAAGTTAAATAAAACTACTTTCTTAAGTTTTAGTGTTATTACTATTGAATAGTTTTCACTTTTATATCAGTATTTTACATTTATTTAGTGTATTTTCTAAACAATATTAACATTATTTATATACTTTCCAAAGAATTTTGTCATACTGTTGTACGTGTAATTTCTGTTCAATTTATTGTAATTTCTTAACATAATTTCCTTTACTACAATATTTGTAATTCTCATTAAAACAATTAATATATACTTTCTACTGAATATTTTCGCTGTACAGTAACCTTAATTTTATTTTTTCAGCAAAAATATATGTAGATTTTATGTTGAATTTCAATGTAATTTGTATTTTAATTTAAAACTTTATTGTTGTTTTTTATATTAATTTCTTATTATCATATTTGTAATTTTAAGTTCTGCTTTAAATTTAAGTACAGCTTCTATTTTTCCATAATTCTTTCAATTTAGACTGTAGTCACAGTGTCTGCTATTGTAGAGTAATAATAGTTTCAATGTTCAATCTATTTAACATTTTCCGTGGTGTATGCGTTTAGGTAAATGAGATTCAGTAAATCACTAAATGTGGCGAAATATAGCATGGGTGCTCATGCACAGCTTTTTTTTTTCTTAACTTTTTGAATAGTCTGTCATAAAGAATTTCACGCTCTCTTGCTCACAAATAAAAATAAAAGATCCTTGCCAATCCATAATTTCAACAGAATTTTCGACATGTTTGCTATTTGAATCATTATTTTTCAGAGGTGAACGTTTTTTTTCCTTCCTAACTTCGGAAAATATTCATAAGTAAAAGAAAAATTTGTGCCATTCAACCTTAAATGCTCAGCTTACACGTATTCAATAGGGATTTTGGAGACTTTTAGATCGCACCTAGCTCGCTTCGCTGTGCAACCCCCATCATTCCTTTGCTATCATTTTCATTCATAGACAATAATCAAATTTGTTGTAAAAGAAAATTAATTATTAAATAATTAAGAAGCCTTAAAATAAGAGAAAATGTTCCTTTTCAATGGTTACAGTTGCAACTACAGTGTGTAGAAAAAGAATAACAAATCACCCTGAATAACTTATGATCAAATGATCACGTGTTCATTCATATTATTATTTAAAATGAAGTGTCATTTTAAATAAAATACCTTTTAAACTCTAATCATGCATATATAAATTGAAACTTATAATTACTTACCATTAATGTTTTCCGAGAATTTGGTTAAAGTTTAAATAGGTAGAGTTTAAATCAAAACCGATCGCTTCCCCCCCTCTTAATCGTTGTTGAACAGCCGATCGAATTTTGAGTTTACGATTTCTAATGCATCTCCGTTACAACTAATGTAACTCCGTACCCTTGTAATTTTGAATCTACTCCCGAAGATAAGGAGACTGGATCAAGATAATGGGTGAAATTTTCCTACGTGGAGGACTTTTTGACTGGACTAACAGGCATTTGCGTTACAGGCAGTGGAAAACCATGAAAACCTCCCGTGGTTATCCTAACGGTAAGGGGACTCAAATCCATGATCCGTCTACCACAGGGGGTATTTAAAGTCAGCACTGTGGTCAGTGTGAGCTGAGTGCGTAATTTATATCAACCATCCATCGCTGAGATTCGAACCCGTGTCACATCATTGGAAGGCGAACGCTCTATCCTCTGAGGCACCACGGCCCGAACTCGATCACTTTTTTTTTATTACCGTCATTGAACATCCGTCCCAATTTTAAGTTTACGACCACTAATGTTCAACTCCGTAGCCTTGTAATTTTGAACTCGATCCAGAAGACAATTGAACTCCTGGATCAAATATTGAGCGAAATTTGCTTTCGTGGAGGATTTTTCGATGGAACTAACCCACATTTTCATTACATGGAGAGGAAAGCCTCCCACTGTTAGCTTGACAGTAAAGGCACTTTAATCCATGATCCGTCTACCACTAACAATATTTTTCGTCAGCCCTGTGATCGATGCGAACTGGGTGCGGAATGCGTATCAACCAACACCGGTGGACGCTGTATACCAGGGGTGGCGAACCTTTATACACCAACGTGCCAATGCTTCTAAAAAATTGTTTAATGAGGTCATAGACGTGCCGTCAAATAATTTTGACTTCGTGATTATTGGGAAAATAATAATACTAAATACTATCAACTCAAAACTCTTTATTTACATTGAAAAATGCATTTTGCCATGTCTTAAAACAACATAAAGTAACATCAGTGTGACTTCTGTTGTTGCAGATTAGATGACAAATAACTTATATTAGGTTGTAAGGTGTTAGTTTAAGCAGGACTGTTATTTTTTTTTGTTAGTTATTTATTGTTAGCTTGTTTTTTATGGTTATTAATTGTTTATTTAGCATTAATAGTTAATTGTTTTATTAATAATTGTTTATTATTTTGTTTATTTTTTTTAATTTTAATTTAGCTGTTACATATGCTTCATAGTGTAATAAAATTTGTGTAATAACAATTGTGATCGGCGGCGTGCCCAAAATATTGTGTCTCGTGCCATAAATGGCACGCGCGCCATTGGTTCGCCATCCCTGCTGTATACCCTGAGCCACTTTGGCTCAGACTCGAGCTTCTGGAGAAGTCAGTCGGAGACGAACATTTCATCCACTGACTCTAATTTGTAATTAAAATAATATATAAAGAATCTGCTGGATATAATTCTTTTCTTTTGTAACAACAAAGGCAATAATCGTAGTCATTAATACGTGGTTTGTATATGCTCAGTAGTTGACATACTGCTTTATATGGTTTAACAATGGAGATGAATAATCTTGCTTCGAATAGAAAACACTTCTTTAATTGGAACTTTAATGGTGTGTGATAGGGGCATCAATGGAAGATATGCTTCATTTAACATCGTTGCCCTCTTTTCACGAACAACTCATTACTGTAGAATGAATTAAGAAATTTATCACGTTTTATGCTTATGAAAACAAAAAAGAACTTTGTTAAAGTTACTTTGAATCATTGTGTTGTAAATAACGAATTTATAAATAAGATATATCATTGTAAAATATGATCAGATTTTGTTTTTTCAATGTTTATTTTAATTAAAAATGTGTTAAATGTTTTTATCTAGTTTATGTTAAAATGATTATATTCTAAACCTTTTATTGAATACATTTCTTAAAATTTTTCTTTAAGCTAAAAGCCATGAAAGAGCTAGACTGCAAAATTCAATAATTTTGACAGGTCCGGGTAAACTGTTCTGGAAATTAAAATTTTTGCTGCCAACTCTTATAAAGTACTCTGTAAAATATTTTGGTTTCTTAGTTTTGGTTTGAATTTTCGCTTCTGAAGTTAAATATCAACGTAGAAGACAACAGACTCTCGTCAGCACATTCAGGATTGCAAACAAACTAATGACGATATTCAAAGTGCGCCAACATTGGTGTTTTTGGAAAAGAAAATGATTCTCGTTTAGTATGAAAGCGTACGAGTGCTGGAGTAAACTTATTCTGTTTTAAGTGTTTAGATTTGAATTATCCCCTTTAAATCGTTCACTGTAAAAATATTTTGTTGCACGGTTGCCACCATTTTTGATGTTGACGTAAACTAAATACATTTTTGAGTACAGAACTGTAGTAATCGCACAAAAAAATTATATAAAATTGACAAAATAACAATTTTTTGAAAGAATTAGTAGGAATACATTACTAAAAAAGTGCTTATTTCTCAAACGATATATTTTTGCAATGAAGCCAACATTGATTCTAATAAGCATGAAAATATGTGTTTTCAGTAAATAAATAAACAAAAATGATAAATAAATAAAACTATAACAGTTAAAAAGTAAATAAAAAATGTAGCTATGTACTGAAAGAAAAAAATTAGTTTACCTTACCATAAAGAATAGTGGCAAATATACACCAAAACTTTTTACTATGAATTTTGAATAAGATTTGTAATCTTATGACAATTTTAGTGAATAAAAATTGGCGTTTGTGTTCGACTAAAACTTATCAAAGGAGATGTGGACACAACTTGTAATGTCTTATAAGTTTATTCGTGTTTTTTCCCCCTCAATTTCATCGAAAATTATTTTTTATTTCAATTATACATGAATAAAAAGTTATAATTTGTTGTATTTACTATGTACTGTAACACTGTAAGAATATTCATTCTAAAAGTATGGTAAAATAAACTGCAGCAGTCTGTCCGTCCAAGTAACCATGAAGTTTACGAAAAAGAAATTTTTTTATCTTTACGATTTTTAAACGATTTACAATTAATAAGGTTAGAAAACCATAAATACAAAACTATACGGTTTTTTTAACTATTATTGTTTCAAAACGGTAAAAAAGAAATTTAACTGGACGTAGACGTTTCGTTAGGTAATGGACATTGGAGAGTGCAGGACACAAATTGGGGAGTGCAAACACTAAAAAATCTTCATGAGTTGAAGGAAATATTGTGGTGTCAACGCTTGGAATCGAACCCCCGCTCTGTCGGTTGTGAGACTGACAGATGAGCCTTCTTGGCTATAATATCTACACAGCTGTAAGGAACCAAAATGCTACATTAGGTGGGATTATTTGGTGTTATAAAGTTCTAGCTGTTTAACCATAATAGGTGAAAGCAGGTAATAAACTGTTTTACCACATTTAACAGCTTGAATACCATTTTATTTATGATTATTTGGCGGTTTTCTTTGAATATGGTAAAACAACAATTAAATAAATTGTTATTTAACCATTTTTTCCGAGATTTTTCTAATAATATATAATTACACTATTATAGTTTTACTTACTTATTTATTCATGCTTTTTCACTGACAATACATGTCTTCATACGCATTAGAATCAATTAAATCGATTTGTTCGAAAACCGGTTATTTTCAACAAAACTAATTTTCAGAAGAGACAAAAAAAATTGAAAAAACTTTTTGACGTTAAAATATGACTGTTTACTGAATTTTCTACTCCAATTTCACGATAACATTACTTAATTTTTTAATATTATAAATAATATATTATATAATTTTTTAATTAATATTATATTAATAAAAATAATATATAACTAAAATATATTCTTCAATTTTTGTGTGAGTATAAATTTCTAATATGCTTTACTTTTTCCAAATTCGAAAGTTTATGAATGATATAATTTATGTATGAATGAAAAATATTAAGCATATAAACAAATACTTTTACAAGTGTAATACTTCTTATCATAAAAATATACTCTTCAGCTTTTGTTGCCTTCAAAAATTCGTAAATGCTTTACCCTTTTCATATTCAGAAGTTTATGAAGAAAACTATTTATAAATGAATGAAATATTTTTAAATGAAACACAATAAAAGTTCACATATTTTTTGCAATACAATTTGAAAGTTGTGCATTCAAAACATTTTAAGTTTTAGTATCACTTTTAGTTCAATACGTGGAAAAAAAACCTAACTAAATCTTATCTCACACTTTAACTGGGATAAGAGCATAATCATTTCACTATTTGAAAGATAAATATAGGCACTATTGTTTGTAAATGATAAAAACAAAAGATCTTGAAATATTTTAGATATCTATGTCCTGGTCTCCTTTATAGTCTATTTCCGGCAAAAAAGGAGTAACATGGATTTATGATAACGACTAGAGTTGGGCGATATTATAATGATACAACGCAGAATATGGTTATTTTTATGCATCATGTTAGCGATATTTTATACTGGTCAATATTATGCATTGTGGTCAGCATTATTCATCAATGCGGTCAGCATTCTGTATTGGCCTATTTGTACTTTCCAGAAAAGTTGGTATCGATCGAACGAAAGTTAGGTGGGCTTCAAAATGACTTTACAAATGACACAGCTCAGAGTTGTTGTGGTTCAGGGGATAGAGCGTTCGCCTCCCCATGAAGTGAGCCGGGTTCGAATTGCAACGGTGACTGGTCGATTCAAATTCTGCCCCCATCTCACACCGTAAAATATCCTCAGTGTTAGAAGCATCATGCGTTAGAGTCTCCTGCTATCGTGCTAACCATAGAAAGTCTTTTGTGGTTTTTCTCTCCATTTAGCACAAATGCCAGTTGATTCTAACGAAACATGATATACAATGGCTATTTTTCCTAATGCTTAATCCGAGAACTTCTTTGTCTTCTGGGTTGCGTTCTAACTTACAAGGCTATGGAATTTTATAGCCGTATACTCGAAAATGGCTCGGCTGTTCAACGTTAGTTGTAAAATAAAATGTCACAACTCATTGTTTTAAGGATTGTGACATCGCGGTTATTTTAGGAGTAATTAAATCTAAAAAAAATATTAATACAATTACTTTAATACCATATTAATACATAGCTGGGAGAGCCTGGTTGGTAGAACGTTGAGCATGAAAACGTGAGTTCGAATCCCGCTGGCCGAAGATTCCCCGTGTATTAAATTGTGTCTGGCTCACTTTAAATTTGTCGGGGTCATAAAGTCCTTCAAGTGCCCATAACAAATTATTACCTTTGGGGGTACTGAATGGGAGATTGATTGTTCTCTGGTCTTGGTCAAAATTACGATCTGCGAATGAATAAATGGAGTATGATTGGGTCCTCCCTGTAAAACGGTTGTGACGTGTGTGGCTGAAGTCGTATTTTTGTCAGTAGATGGCGCCACTGAAAAAACAAGAAACGCACCTTCTGCTATAAAAATTTGCTTGATTTGAAGCAGACTTGCTGGTATTGCAAGTGGCATAAGTAGAGCAGCGATGGCTCAGGGGATAGAGCGTTCGCCTTCCAATAAGATGAACCGGGGTATGATCCCGGCGATGGCTGGTAGACACGAATTCCGCATCCGGCTTGCACCGACCACAGTGCTAACGTGAATTATCTTCAGTGGTAGACGGATCATGGGTTAGAGTCCCCTTGCCGTCAGGCTAACCGAGTGAGGTTCTCGTGGTCTTCCTCTCCACGTAACGCAAATGCTGGTTAGTTCCATCAGAAAGTCCTCCGCGAAGGCAAATTTCTCCCAATACTTGATCCAGAAGTTCCCTTGTCTTCTGGATTGGGTTCAAAATTACAAGGCAATGGAGTTGAACATTAGCGGTCGTAAACCCAAAAATTGGGTCGGCTGTTCAAAGACGGTTATAAAATATAAAATAAGAAGTGGCATAAGTAACAACAACAATATTAATACAATGCTAATACATTTAATACAATATTTATGCAACGTCTTTTAATGTATATCAAATTTGTGTTAACTAATGAAAACGATAATATCGCGATCATTATTGTTAACGATAAATATCGAATTCGATAATTTCGATCACAACCATTATTAAGAACAATAAATAACGAAAACGATATGATTAGTTTTGAACTGCAAGGATTATTTTTTAATACGATTACATGAACAGCATCGATGACGATAATTATCGATTCATATATTATCTCTAGTGTTGATAAATGAGTAACGAAAATATTGATCTCTATCTAGAAGATAATATTGCAATATACCAAGAAATACCCACATGTATCACCCACATTATAATCAGGGCCTACTTTAAAGAGTTGAAATTATTAGCCAATAAATTAGCCAAATATCAAAAATATTCGCCAATTTTCGAAAGTCTTCGCCAAATGCAAATCTTAACAATTTTTCATGATTAATATTTTTCTCATAGAAACCTATTTTACTGACTTTCGCAGGCTTATATAATTTGGACCCAATTCTAATTGCTTAAATCTACCGAAAATTATTGTAACCTGATAAAAAATACTGATGCGCTTAGAAAAAATCATTATACTTAATTTTGAGGACCGAGTTAAATATATATTTTTCTTACCTGTGCAAAAAAATCATTCGTCAATATTTTTCTTTCCAGTGCAAAAAAATCATTCGTCAATATTTTTGCCAAAACACAATTTCATTTGCAAAATTTACGATTTTATCGCATTTGGTGAGATGGCGAATGCTTAGCACGGGCCCTGATAATATCACTAATACTATTATCCCCTTTCGCTGGTTATAAACATCATGTTATCAAAATATTATTAACAAACATCGACGTGGAAGTGTTTGTATACTTCATAACACGATCAAAAACTTTAATCTAAATGATTTTTTATTTTCTATTCCTTTATTTTCAACATGATAATGTATACGTGCGTGATACCATATCGTAACTTTCTAGGTACAAGCGGTTACTGTCACTTTAAACGACGTATTAAATACCTGATTTATTGCTGTCCGTTATTACGACAATTCATAATAGAGATAAAAGTTGTGGTTATATTGAGCTTGTTTCCATAAGCAAATAGACTTAGTCATTTTTTAAAAAAAGTAAAACTAGTCACGTTCGCTTTGTTTTTTTCTATATTTTTAATTTTGAACAACTATTTTGATTTAAAATGCATATCTAGGGTAGACTGCTTTTGCCTAGTGACTGTAGACTAAAATATATAGCTCGGAATTTAATATCTATAACAGGATTGATTGGCTAACAAATTTCAAAATCGTAATAATTTTTTTTAAATGAAATTTAAATGAAGTGAAATAATTATCAAAAGGTACCTTTTTTTATATTTTTTTTATAACCGTCGTTGAACAGCCGATCCAATTTTTGGGTTTACGAATACTAATTTTAACTACGGAGCTTTGTAATTTTGAGCCCAATCTAGAAGACAAGGGAACTCCTGGATCAAGTATCAAGTATTGGGGGAAATTTGCCTTCGTGGAACTTTTTGATGGAACAAAACCGCATTTACGTTACATGGAGAGGAAGACCACGATAACCTCCTACGGTTAGCTTGACGGCAGGGAGCGTCTAACCCATGATCTGTCTACCACTGAGGATATTTCACGTCAGCATTGTGGTCGGTGTGAGTTGGATGCGAAATTCGTATCGACTAGTCATCGCTGGGATTCGAAGTCGGTTCACCGCAATGGCAGACGAACGCTCTATCCCCCGAACCATCGCGGCTCTAAAAATTAACCCTTGATCGGGATCGAACTCTGGACCCTTCGGTCTGCAAATTTCTTTGCTAACTAGCCCGTGGCGCTACTGGCCATGCCAAAATGTTGATTTAAATTGTAAGTTGTCAAGGGGGTATGATAGATATATGCTCAACAAAAGACGCATTCTTTTAAAAATTGTTCAAGATTTCTAAAAATACCGGAATAACTTTTTTTGATCGAAAGAAGATAAGTTAACCGTTGGTTGCTCACACATTGTTTCATAAAAACAAGGGTTTAGAATTGTAAAATTGTGTGTTTCTTTTCAACTTTACTGATACCGGAAATCAATAAAAATGTTTACAATTTTGCCCTTTTTCGTAAAATAATGCTCACTTAATCAGTAGAAAAATGTGTTTCCCTCAAAAAATTTTTGTTGTTATAGAGGCTAGTAATTTATAACTTGTTATAAACATTCTTATTTTATATATTTAATGTTTGCATTTTGATGGAAATTTGCCACCATAACGAACTGTTCGTAACATTCCATGCTCGTTACATCAAAATTTTACTGTTATTAAATTTCTCTATTTAATTCCTTTATTTCAAGAGATCGAATAGTTTCATTTTTAGAAGGAAGGCAATTTATGACAAAATTCAGACTTTATCTAATCATATTAAACTTTTGATTAATATTACAAATTAAATCAACTTTTACTTTTATGAAAATTTAAATTAAAAGTTTTACTATCGGAATTTAACTAGTAAAATGTTTTTTTCTTTTTTTTTTTTTGCGTATGGAAGATCTGAATTTTAAAAAGGCTGAAACAAATGAAAAAGATGATTGAGAGTTTTAAAAATATTAACTATCGAAACATTAAGACGTTGATGTTTCTAATTCTTAATGTGATTGAAATGTGTTTAAGAAATTATATATTTGATTTTGATTTATACGCTTTAATTAGTTTTGAATAAAAATACAGTACTTTATTTTTTTATAAATATTTTTCCTTGTAAAAATAATGTTACAGATGTTTTTCTAATATGAAACCGAAATATATTTAGCTAGATTTTCAAACAGTTTTGTTAAAATTAGTTAATAAATGATGACCTCGAGTGCACATTGCCTACGCTGGAAAAAATAATGTAGAGTTTTACTATTTTTTAATATTCGACGTCAACAGCTTTAAAAAAATGGAAAACGTATAAACACTACACTGTTAAAATTTTCATTCTAAAACTTATGGTAAAATTAACCGGCCGCAGTCTGTTCATCCGATTAACAGTAAAGTTTACGGTAAAAACATTTTTTATCTTTACGTTTTTTTTTAACCATTTACAATTAGCATGGTTTCAAAACCGTAAAAAAGAAATTTAACTAAAGGCAGGAGCTAGGCTTTTTGTTAGGTAATGGGCATTGGGTGAGAGCGGGAAACTGGAAAATCTTCATGAGTTAAAAGGAACAGCTGAATTATAGTGATGTCACAATCGGGACTCGAACTCCAGTTCTGTCGGTCATGTGACTGACAGAGTAGTCGCAAAGTGGCTTCATAAGCTGGGCATAGTGGGTGCGATAAAATTCTGGTTGTTTATTAAGTGAAAGTAGTTTAAAAAAAATAGTGCGTGGAGTCCCTCCGCGCGGAAGAAATTAAACTTCGCAACCTGCGACGTTAATTGTAGAAGAATCAGCAGTCGTAGAAGGATCCCTAGTTCTATTCAACGACTCTTTTTCCTGCTCCGCTCACTTCCGTGCTCTGTAATCACGGTAATATTGTGCATTTTTCCCTCGTGGACCTCTTGAACCAGTGGAGGTGCTTGTGGTTGCCTCATCGTCTCGCCCTGGAAAATGTATTTGCATTAATAATGTATGTGAATGCGTCATAATGTAATTTCAGAAGAGAAAACCTAACAATCAATTGATATTCACAAGAGATGTACCTTGACATAACCTTAAATCCGTCACATTGTCCTGGGATTATTTTCACTCATTTTTTACAATTGTTATCCACTAAATTTGAAAATAAAAAATACTACCCTATTATATTATATGTGAATCAAAACAAACTAAAAACATATTTATAGAAAAACAGTACTTTTATGACTTTTATGCTAGTGAGAACCAAAACAATATGGAAATGAATGAGGGAAAACTGGATCCTACCACGTGAATACCCGGCCAAAAAAATGTAGCGTTAAACGTTTAACGCAACCTTGTTGGAAGTCGCATAAGAAGTATAACTTCAATAAACAGTTTTTCTCACAGTTTGATTACCATCTCATTTATGGTTATTTGATTGCCTAGTTTGAATGGTGTACAATAACAATTAAATAAATTGTTATTTAACTATTTTTTTCCGAGAAATTTCTGACAGTGTATAGGGTTAAAATGTCTAGATTACCGCACGATTACAGTTTAATGTGAGTGCAACGTTTCACTGTAATTTATCTAGTGACAACAGTTTTAAATAAAATAGGAAACGTATGGATATTTCCGATTGCCTTGACTAGCGGTTCCCAAGTTTTGGTATCCGAAATGATCCGGTTTCTTTCAAGAATCTTGGCAATATAAACATACTGTGAACATACTGACGAAGAAAAAAGATTTTGAAAATGTTTCATGAGTCGTAGGAAATTTTTTAAATTATGAATTTGTTCTTGGATAATGCTGAAAACTGAATAAAATAAGTTGAACGTTGAGACTAGTTATCAGATAAGCTTAATTTTTTATTTTTGAATTCGGTTATTTTAGTTAGTAATAAACATAATACTTTAATAATAAATATTTATTTTAAATTTTATAAATTTTAACTTCTTCCAAATTTATTCAATATATCTATATTATATAAAACGCTAATACGTACGTATGTATCANCGCTGTCGTGCCACGGGTCCCTGGTTCGATCCTCGGGCCGGGCAGGGTTGACTCAGCCTTTCATCCCTTCAGTGGGTCGATAAATGAGTAACAAGTATGCTTGGGAACTAAACACTGGGGGTTCCGCGTTCGGCTGACCACCTGACCGGAACATCAACTTCTGCACCCCAGAGCCCAAGGCCAAGAAAACTGAGATGGCACAGTAGGCCTTGGCCCTCTAGGGCTGTCGCGCCACTGAGTTTAGTTTTAGTTGGTGAGATAAAATTCTGGTTGTTTAACCGTATTAAGTGAAAGCAGTTAATAAACGGTTTTTCTCACAGTTTGATTACCATCTCATTTACGGTTATTTGACTGCCTAGTTTGAATATGGTACAATAGCAATTAAATAAATTGTTATTTAACTATTTTTTTCCTGGAAATTTCTGACAGTGTATAGGGTTAAAATGTCTAGATTAACGCACGATTACAGTTTAATGTGAGCGCAACGTTTCACTACAATTTATCTAGTGACAAGAGTTTTAAATAAAATAGGAAACGTATGAATATTCCCGATTGCCTTGACTAGCGGTTCCCAAGTTTTGGTATCCGAAATGATCCGGTTTCTTTCAAGAATCTTGGCAATAATAAAAAAAAGTTTATTAGCAGTTGTGAACATGCTGACGAAAAAAAAGACCACTCACTATTTTGAAAATGCTTCATGAGTTGAAGGAAATGTTTTAAATTACGAATTTGTTCTCGGATAATGCTGAAAACTGAATAAAATAAGTTGAACGTTGAGAATAGTTATCAGATAAGCTTCATTTTTTATTTTTGAATTCGGTTATTTTAGTTAGTAATAAGCATAATACTTTGATAATAAATATTAATTATAAATTTTAACTTCTTCCAAATTTATTCAATATATTATAATTAAAATTTTTTGCTACTTTACTTTTCATTGGCATTTTACGTAAATAATTTCACACAAATAACGGAAATATTAAATAAATTATGGATTATTGATCAGCTGAAAATACAATTTTTCCTGGTTCAAAAAATTGTAACTCTCAGAACCAAGATCCTTCCACGGAGCTCTAGGGTTCTACGGAAAAACTCTTGGGCACCACTGGCCTAGATTTACACGCAATTACGTTATAATTTAAATTCAGAGTTTTACTATACTTTAATATTTGGTGTCAACAGTTTTAAATACAAAGAGAACGTGAATATAGTGATATTTTTTGCATGTTTTAACAAATTGGTGTTGAGTTTGATTAGAAAGCACTCCTTTTTGCCGCTATAATTGTGTGAGCTGATGAAGAGATTATATCTTTTTTTTTCCGGATTTCTATTAAAAATGTTTTTAATTTTTTTCAAATGGTTTTCTTTATCTCTTTTCATTTTTTACCACGTTTATATAAACTTGCCTTCGTGTATGTCTGTCCGTGTGGAATTTTGTAATCGATTTTAAACTAACTTCTCGACTAGCTACAAACTTCAAATTTGGCACATAGTTCAGAATTGGATGACAATGCATGAAAATGAAGAGAAAAAAGACATAAAGTAAACTAAAATTAAAATTTAAAAAAAAAATTATTTTCGAGATTGTCTTTTGTTGTCGATTCCATTATTTCAAATTATTATTAAATGTCAGGTGAAAAGATTTTTACTGTCGGAGTATTTTTATTGGCTGAAAAATCACGTGGTAGGATCCCATTTTTCCTCATTCATTTCCAGATTGTTCTGGTTGTCAGTAGCATAAAACTAATGAAAGTCGTAAAGGTATTATTTTTCCATAAAGGTTTTTGCATCCCTAATTTAAAATGAAAGTTCTATTATTTTAGTAGTGGTCTTGTAGTAGTCTTGACTACTCTTGACTAAGAAAAATAATCTAAATAAAAATATATATTTTTAAAAACCACGTTTTTTGTAGTGAAGAATAATAATTGAAAAGTAATAATTTTTAAAAAATATAAAATAAAAATTAAAAAAATTATAATTTAAAATAAAAAAATTCGAAATAAAAAATAATATTTTTAAAAACCACGTTTTTGTAGTGGAGAATAATAATTAAAAAAAAAATTGAAAAATGAAAAAGGTGGGGAGCATGAAATACATAACAGTATATATATACACATACATATGCATATACACAAACATATTCCACATCCACATTCAGATACAATTACAATTACAGATATACCAGTCTTCGGATCATCCTCAGGGATGTTTCCCAGACCGTCGCCAATAGCCCATTGCGCAGCTCTAGTGCGACGTAAATGAACAACAACAACAACAACAACTACAGATATACCATACACATATTCTCAGGAGCACACATACACACACTAATATAACATTACTGTTATGTATTTGATGTGCCCCGAGTTTTTCGTTTTTCAAATTTTTTTTAATTATTATTCTCCACTACAAAAACGTAGTTTTTAAAAATATTATTTTTTATTTTGAATTTTATTTTGACTATTTATTTTTATTTTGAATTCTTACTACATCACCAGCTTTATAATTGTTACAGCCTTAGGAAAAGCAAGCCTCTCTCTCTCCAAATACTTTTTAGAATTCAAAGTCAGAAAGAGCTTTAGATAACATAAAAAAATTAAAATTTAGAATTTACTTTCCTGTTTTAACACAATTGCACAATGAATAAATGAATATTAAATTTTTAACAAGTATCTTGTTTGACATCTGATCATACTTTAAGTTTGACAAAGTCAAAATGAAGAATGTAAATAGATCGTGACATCAAAACATAAAAAAATTAAAAAATAATGTTTAAATATTCGAATAGGTGATGGTGCAAACCTGTCAGGCAACATCACGTGACATAACTTCCATCTCTACTCGTTCCACATTTTAAGGAACTATGCGTAGTCGTGGAAAGTGGAATGAGTGGGATATTCAAAACTGTTTTCGTCTGCGTTTCCTAAAGTGGGAAGATATTTAAGAAAAATATATACTTTGGTGACTCATGGGCAGTTTAAATTGAATACTTTTTTTTATATTTAAAAGTCACTTAAAAAAACATTGAATCAGACTACTTGTTTTTAAACTTCCTACCATAAATAAAGCGGCTGTTTTTAAAAAAACTATTTTCAGACGCTCAGAAGAGAAACAAGTAGCCGTTTCGAAATTTGAAAAAGTGCAAAAATAGAACAAACATATACACTTCAATATATTTGTGACTAATAGGTTATTTTAAATACAATTTACATTTGAAGCAGTGCATCGTTATATTTTATTTTAGTCTTATTTCTAAAAAAAGAATATTCTCCAATTTGACTATGAAGGAAATTAAAATTTCATCGAACTCTTGTCTTTACCTTACAAGCGAGAGTAATTTAGTTAAATTTCCCATAAGCAGCAGATTAATTGATAAAATTTCTGACAAACAGTAAATAATTTGCTAAAATTCATATAAACAGTTGCTTTTTTTGGTGAAATTTACCACAAACAACATATTTGTTGAAATTTCTAATTAAACCGCAGATTATTTGATGCAATTTTCCCACAAACAATACAAAGGCTTACCCGTTATAAAAAAATAATGATATGCTATAGAAAAATTTCGTGGAGTAAATTTTAATGATAATGAATTGTGAATAAAAATAGCATTCTATACCACGTATTATTGGAAGCATATTGGTAAGTAAGACCACTGTACCATTCACTCTTACCATAGTTTCGGTACTTTATATGTTATTTAATCAAGCCATTTTATTCCAACCACTTACTGAGATGTACTGCCATGGGGTAAGAGCAAAATTTGCTAAGACCATGGCAACGGAGAGGGGGGTAATATGGAGAAAGAGGAAATCGTGCAACCTTGAGATTTTATTTAAAAAGAGTATAATTCAGTTTTTGTAGTAAAGAAAATTTTGTTTAGAGTTTCTCGTAAGCAATAGTAGACACGCATTTTTCTTAGTTAAAAATAATTAAAGATTAATAATTTTTATTTTGTAGGTACATTTGAAGAAGCGAAAGAACAAGAAAAACCGATCCTGTGCCCTCCAATGTCAGATAAACAAATGCTTGCAAAAGAAAACAATGATTATGCTTTTGACAATCCGTACTTCAAAGATGATGAATCAGACCACAAAACACCAGATGCCGCAGAAAAAGGTGAGCTCCATTTTTTTTACAAAATGCTTTTTTTAATTATCATTATTGAATGATTAAACGAGGTCTTCATAAAATTTTATAAAAATTACTTTATAATTTGAGATTATTAGGACTGCCAATTTATTCCAATGTAGTTTTAAAAAAAGCTCTGTTCTATTTTCGAAATTTCAAACAATGTACAGTGCGCAAAATAAAAATGGACCACCCTAGATAAGTTTTTATCTAATGATCGGATCTTCACATTCTAGGACTCAATCTTAGTGATTCGAGAGGGGAAATCAGACACAAAAACGTACTTTCTCTGAAAAAGCATACCTATTTTTACATGCCTATATTCTATGGATTCCAAGTTTTGAGCCCCAAAATACATGGGTTAGTCGTAATCTGAAAACTATGGTCCTAATAACTTGGTCAGGAGAGCTGTCCTAAGTTTGGACACTTAACGTTAATTTTACTTTTTGCCTATTTCATCATATCTCAAGAACTTTTAAAGCGAATTGAAAAATCTTTGCACTCAATTATAAAACTCGTTTATCCCATGCATAATGTATTTTTTTAGTAAATATTTACTATTTTTTCATTATTTTATTTAATAACAGTCGAAATAATTTTTAATTGTAAGGTAAACAATTTTTAACATCATTTTAAAAGGCAAAATAAAAAATTTGAGCGAAATCGATCTCATAGTTCTTGAGAAATCGAATTTTAAAAATATGACTTTTTCAAAATTCGATTTCTAAAGAACTATTAAACCGATTTCGCTCAAATTTTGTATTTTACCATTTAAAGTGGCAATATTTAAAAAATTATAAAAGTATAAAAGTATTGTATACCTTACAGTTGAATTTTTTTTCCCGACTATTATTAAATAAAATAATAGATATTCACTAAAAGTAATATTTTACCTGAAATTATATTTAGATTATCAAGTTTTATAGTTGTAAGCAATTTGTTTTTAAATCGCTTAAAAGATTCCCGAGATATCGTGAAATAAACAAAAAGTGAAATTAACATTAAGGGGTTCAAATTTGAACAGTTCTCCTGAGCAAACTATAGGGACCAAATATCCCAAATTGCTGCAACCCCCTATATTTTGAGGGTCAGAAATCCAAATCCGTCGTTAAAAAAAGTATGTTTATTCATAAAAAGTACGTTTTTGTGTCTGATTTTGCAACTTGAATTATCGCCTACACTAATTAAATTTTATTTTATTTTCAATCCGTCGTTGAACAGCCGACCCAATTTTAAGTTTACGACTACTAATGTTCGATTCGGTAGGCTTGTAATTTTGAACCAATCCAGAAGACAAGAAAATTCCTGGATCAGTACCCCCAGAGTTATGATTTGTTTTGGAAACGAGGAGGACTCTATGACTCGACAAAATTAACGAGCACCAGTCACGATTTACAACACTGGGAGTCATCGGCCGGAGGGGATCGAGCCCACGACCTATTGGACATGAGCCCATTGCCCTACCAAGCAGGCTATCCCGGCCCTCTCTCAAATTCACTAGCATATTTGAAGTCACCCTTACGAACCATTAAGATTAAGTCCTAGAATGTGAAGATCCGATCATTTGATCGAAAGTTATTCTGAGCAGTTCGTTTTTTATTTTGTGTATTGTTCCTCATAAAAATGTTTCCAATGTTAAGTAATAAATAATTGGTAAAAATTATTACTTGTATATTTGGTCAAATAAGTTTTCGATTCGCACAATAGGTTGTATGACGAAAAATTCTAAATGTAGGAATAACATATTAAGCTATCCAATCAATCGATCATTATTTTGACTAAAACTATTTAAGGTCTTACTTTCTATATTGCAGTTAACCAATATTTTAAGGTTTAAGAATCTGAATCCATCGTAAACTAGTTGTGAAATAAGGATTTCTGCCCGATTTCGTGACGTCACTAAGAATTAGTTCAAATTAAATACCACGTTTATGAAGACTTTTAAATGATTAAAATTACGACTTTGTTCATAGAAATCTAATTTTTTTATTAATAATTATTTATTTGTTAATTTTATAAAAAAGATTATGAGAAAATACCTAATTCATAAGTAATTATTTGTGTTACATGGGAAATTCCCAGAAAAATCATTTCAACGTTGAACTATCATTACTTTTTAGATTCATCCTTAGATTATGCGAAATTCAACCATAGATTATGCTAAATTCCCACCTTAGATTATGCTAGATTCAACCTTAGTTTATGCTATATTTAACCTTAGACTGCCTTAGATTCAACCTATGATTCTGCTAGATTCAACTGTAGATTATGCTAGATTCAATTTTTATTAAGTTAGATTCATCCTTTAGATTACGCTAGATTCAACCTTTGATTGTCTTAGATTCAACCTTAGATTATGCTAGATTGAAAATTAGATTATGCTATATTCCAACTTAAATTATGCTGTATCCAGCCTAAGAATAGCTATGCTCAACCTTAGATTATTCTTAGATTATGATAGATTCATTCTTAGATTTTGCTATAATCTGATTGAGTATAGCATAGTCTAAGGTTGAGTATAGCAAAATTATGATACGCTGATTAGGCTTAGATTATGCTAGATTCATGCTTAAATTTTGCTATACTCAACCTTAGACTATGCTATACTCAATCTTAGATTAAGCTATTCTCATTCTTAGATAAAACTAGATTCAACCTTAGAATATGCTAGATTCAATTTTTTAATTATGTTATACTCACTTTTGGATTATGCTATGCTGATCCAAGAAATATGCTCAACCTTAGAATAATGCTAGATTCGAACATAGTATCGTATAATCAAGTTTAAGAAGTACTATAATATGGTAAAGTTGCACCCTATAAGTAACAAGTTATGTATAAAGATGCAGCAAATTTGACCGATATTAGGATTTTACATGCGCAAAAATAGGTGACATAAGAATTATTATTATTAATGTTTTATTGAAGTTAAAAAAGAATATCGGTATTTATATTTCATAATTCCCACCACTTGTTCTTGAAATTAGAATTTTTATATTATTTAATATTAGTACAGGGCATTCTTTTTAAAAATAAATAGGAATCTTTCTTTTTTTAAAAAAACGAAATTCCTCTAGAAGAAATTAAAGAGTTCTAAATTAGAAGGAATGCGCACAAGCGTTTCTAAGTGCGTTGGAATATTTGTTTCGTAAGAAATTTTCTCTCTTTAACCAAACAGGTAAACGAAGGTATGTCAAGGTCAGGCATACTTCTATGCCGAATATGTATTCATCTTCGTCGTTAAAAGCTCCGAGCGTCGCCGTCAACCTTTTATTTTCTTCCACCCTTCATTCATATTTCTCATTCATTAAAAAAAAAAAACTTTTTCATTCAATTCAAAAAATATGGCTTTTTATGCATCTTGGTAACATCTGCTAAAACGGAAATATATTTCTTATTCATAAGAAAATGTCTACTTTTAATTTGAGAAGTTGGCGTCTTAGTACTCTTGGGAAAAAAACTGCTGTGTCAGATATATATTCATTCATTAGAAAAATGTCTTCCTTCAGTTTGTGACGATGCAGTCTTAATGTATCTTGAGAAAGTTTTTACAGCAGATAAATATAATCTTATACCTTAACAAACATTTCTATACAATTCAAAAACACTGTTTCTATCTACGGAAATCCTCTTTGAAACATCTGTTATAGCAGATGTAATCTTTCGTATTCTTTAGAAAATATTTTTATTCAAAATTTTTCTTTTTTGAAATATCTGTTACAGCAGATATATATTTCTTATTTCTTAAAAAATATATTTTATTCAAGATAAGAAAACGGTCTTAATTTTCTGGAAATATTTTTGAAATATTTTTTTTGGTAGATATATGTTTCTTATTCGGGCAAAATATATTTTTATTCGAGGTCTTCAAGAAATCTCTTTGAAACATCTGTTATAGCAGATATATATTTCTTATTTCTTTAAAAAAATATTTTTAATCGAAGTAAGAAAACGGCCTTTATTTTCAGGAATCTCTTTGAAACAGCTGCTATAGCAGATACGTATTTCTTATTCATTGAAAACTTTTTTTAATTTAAAATAAGAAAAAAATCTCCTCTTAGAAACATCTGTTAACAATATTTTAGAACAAATTTTTCCTGAAACAACAACAAGAAGACTCCTCTTAGAAACATTTGTTATCGGAGACTTGTGTTTCTTATTTGTTAATAAAAAATATTTTTGTTCAAAATAAGAAACCGGCCAACTATCCTTAGGAAATACCATTGAAACATGTGATATCAGATACATGTTTCTTATTAGTTAAGAAAACATTTTCATTCAAAGTTAGAAGACGGCATCAGTGTTCAGGAAATCTCTTTGGAACATCTGTTATAGCAGATATATATTTCTTATTCGTTAAAAAGAATATTTTCATTCAAAATAAGAAAACGGCCTCTACCTTTAAAAATATCATTGAAATGTCTGTTATAGTAGACACATATTTGTTGAATGTTAAAAAAAATATTTTTATTCAATGTAAGAAACCGGCGACCTATCTTTAAGAAATACCATTGAAACATGTTATATCAAATACACGTTTCTTATTAATTACAAAAAAAAAAACATTTTTATTTAAAGTTAGAAGACGGCCTCTTGTCTTCGAAACATCTTTTTAGATAATATATTTTAGCGGATGCATATTTTATATTCCAAAAATATATTTTCATACAATGTAAAAAGGCAGCCTCTGTTTTCAGAACATCTATTGTAGTCAAGTAATTTTGTCTATTCGAAAGAAAGTGGTGTATCTGCACATTTTGATAGCATCTGTTATATTTTATAAATAAATATATACATTTTCATATTTTCCTCATTGTTTAAAAATTGATCCTTTTGAATTTGACAAATGGCGTTTTTGTATACATTTTGCTGGTATTTCTTGGCACAGGTTTCTTTTTCGTTACAAATTTGTCCTCCTTTAGTTTGATGAAATGGTGTCTTTACGCATCTAGGGAACATATGATATCCTTATTATTTCTTATTCAATGAAATTTGCCTGCGTAATGTTAAAGAAAGAAAAAAAATAGTATCTTTTATATTTTGGGAATATCTTTTTAGCCGATTCATAGATTGATAAATTGAAACTTTTCTCCATATTCTGTAAGATTAATCAAGTGTTAACATTTCGCAATATGTTCTAAAGACTATATATCTTGTTCAATACCAATTACTGCTATCCACATTGCTATAAATTGCCTCTTTTTAAATTGAAGAACATCTGCTTTTCTTGCCGACTGGGTGTAAGGTGGTCGGAGAACTGACATCATGTCAGAAAGGTCCTAGGTCGAATCCCGGACAAGACATGGACGTTTTCTCCTTTTCTTCTGAGTACTATCTTTCTGATTATGGGAGCGACGTTGGCCCCGCTAATATGATGCCTCTGAAAGTGGGGTTAACGAATCTCTGCTCTTGTTATACCCAAAGGATGAATGGCAGTATCGAGGTGGGCATTGGAGAAAAAAAATCTGCTAATCATTTTATAGTATTGATTTAGTGGCATTATTATTATTATTATTAAACAAGATGCTCAAAATACAATCTTTAAACGTGTTCATGGCTGAAAGCCTTTTTTTCGAGTAAAATAAAATATCTGTAACTATCAAGATTTATTTCGTAATTTTAGCATATATATATATAAAACTGCTTCTTTTCCAAGATAAAATAGATATTGTTGAATAGTTTAAAAAAAATAGAATAAGTTTTCACCTCCCGAAAATTATCTATAACTGAAATTGTTTTTACTACCAGCTTTTCCGTCTCTCTTTCACCCCAGAACGTGTTCAGATCCGAAATTTTTTTTTTATTTCCAATGCCCACCTGTGTTAACATTTCGTCAATTCCGATTTGTCGGCTGCTCTTTCAGAGGCACCATATTAGGTGGGCTAAATGCTGCTCCCACTGTAAGAACAGATAGTACAGAAAACGAATCACGTGCTTTATTAATTGAACGTGCTTTATTAATTAAGTTAAACTATTACAGTTTTGGCGAATGAATAATTGTTAAAAATAATATGTTTTGTTACATTTTAATAAGTGTAAACATGAAAAAAGCTTAACATCGTCTTACTTATTTCACTAAAAAACTCTTTAAGGTATCTACTAAACTAGTGCTAAAATATAAATTGGAGCAAAACTTTCGAAATTGAGTTTATTATAAATTTAGAACTCCTATACTTTTAGTTTTCTAAAAATATTTTACTTTTGTTTGTTCTCTAATTATTTACGAAGTTATAGCAGTTTTTGTGCAAGGTGATAACAATGGACAGACTATTGGTTTTAAGTCTATCTCAAAATTTGGTTTCTTGTTCACAATTTTTAAAAATTTGCTTTTTTAAACTACATTCATCCCAAACTCAGTAGTATAAGCACTTAATTTTAAACTAATAGTTCAAAACATAATTGATAGCCTTCTAAATAAAATCCTCAAATGATTTTCTGTTTCGGGTGATAGACATTTTTTTACAGTGTTTTGTGTATTTTAAAAAAAAAGCTTTATTTTTACCTAAAAGCGACCCCATAAAAAGAAAATAATAATAATGATAATTTTTTTGATAGTTTTATAAGTTTTTACACATCATAAAACAAATAAACTAGTGTTATAAAATTTTATAATAATATTTAAAAAAAAACTCTCAAAACTAGTCGGATGCCTTAAAGAAAATTAAAATCAATATACACCGTCTAAACATCTCAATTATATCGTTAAGATTACGCAACCAGTCCGTAATAATACAGTGTCGTGAAAACAGACATAAAATTACAGTTTGATGGCTTGTTATTTAAAGAAATCAGCCAACTTGAAGCCAAAAGAAAGGTCAGCATTGTTAGTTCTGTTCCCTCCTATATCGCTTTCTTCTTCATAAAGATCACTTTCCATTGTGATATAAAACTAGTTATTCTCATAGAATATTACAACTCTTCTACAACACCCCCACCTACCGTTATTATTTCTAATCTTCATCCTTAACCTTGGCCATAAAAAAATGCGAGCCATTGTGTCCACTCTATTTTTCATTTTATTCCTTCTTTTATTTCCAACAGGTTGCGCAACTTTCATTCATAGCGTAGCTGCTTAATGGGATCTATAGAAGTATTTTGTACGTTTACAATTGACACTATACGCTTGGCAGAATTTGGCGACCTTATAATGAAAAAGTTGCTTTCTTTTTTTTAATTTATTTTTATCTATCGTTTTGTAGAAACAAATAGCTGCATAACCAATCCTCCTATTGTCAAATAGGGTGATTAAAAAGCCGTACTAAGGTCTGTTTTTCTTTAATGAGCTTATTTTGTTTTCGATCGTACGATTAAGATAAATGTGATTTAATTGATATGTCGATTTTATTTTATTTCATAACCGTCGTTGAGCAACTGTCCCAATTTTGGGTTTGCGACTACTAATGTTCAACTCCGTAGCCTTGTCATTTTGAACCCAATCCAGAAGACTAGGGAACTTCTGGATCAAGCATTGGGAGAAATTTGCCTTCGTGGAGGACCTTCTGATCAAACTAACCCGCATTCGCGTTACATGGAGAGGAAAACCACGAAAACCTACCACGGTTAGCCCGACGGCAAGGGGACTCTAACCCATGATCTGTCTACTACTGAGGATATTTTAAATCAGCACTGCGGTCAGTGCGGAATTTATATCGATCAGCTATGACTGTGATTCGAACCCAGTTCACCTCATTCGAAGGCAACGCTCAAATAAGTTAAAAATATTATATTAATTAATATACGAAAATATTAAAATATGTTCAATAAAATTCTACGTCAAAGGGATAAGTATAAACATCAAATGTGCTAATTTAGAGGAGAAAAAAAAATAGTTTCAAGAGAATACCTGAAGGTTTTAGCAAGAAATTAGGATGCCAGCTAAGAAAATAATAAATAAATAAATAAAAGAAGAAAAAAAACACCAACTTTTACGTTCTACCTACAAAATAAATCACAGCATGCTTCTAGTGAATTTTTTATTTTATTTTAATTTTTATCGCTTCTGTCCTAAAACGTCACGTGGTAATCATAAATTTAAGTTCGTATATCTTTCTCTCAGTCGAACTAAAAATAAAAATAAAAAATCGTTTTCAAATATTTATGCTGCTTATCGTCTGAGTACGAGATTTTAAGAGACTCAATTTGTGAGAGGTGTTTTTTATCTTGTTAAGGAGTAGAAAAAAAAGTGGCCAGATTTTTCTTTTTATAACGGTATGTTGGCAAAGTTAAACTACTTTAAAACAGGAAAAACTTGTCCTGTGATAATCATTCATACTTCATTAACAAGCGTCGCTAATTAAATCGCAAAAAAGGCATAATATAGGAATATTTTATTTTTTAGATAAAAAGGCTTACTGCTAAGACTTTTTGCGTTTCACTAATTTATTTATGTTTTGAGCGTATTTTACAAATTTTTCTATCAAATAGAAGGTTTTATTGCTTGCTTGCTTAGTACCCCCTCCGTGTTTGATTCGCAATGGTCGTTTTTTTCCATTAAAAGTTGATTTAATAAAACAAACACAATGATCGTTTTGTTTATACAATTTACAATTATTATATGTTTATGTAAGAATATTTTGTTAACCATTTAATGCATATGAAGCACCAGTGTTTCTTTTGTATTGTTTTTCTGATGTTTTAATTACAGGTAAAATATGTATACATTTCGTTATTTTTAATTATGAAAAAACAGTCGGATTTATTTACTGTACCGGGTACTGTAGTATAAGATTAAAAAAAAAAAGTACATTTGAAATTATTTTCATTTACTATACTTTCGTTAGTATACTTTTTTTTACTATACTTTTAATTACTTTCATGTACTATAATGTACATAAATCTCATGTACTATAATGTACATATATCATTGTATTGAAAGAGTTCAAGATAATTTTCGCTGTTTCCGCTACTATAGCTCAACTAAGCAATAACATCATGCTGTTTTTATTCCTACATTTCAAATCATTTTCGATGTTCCATCATTGGAATGTCGTAGCGAAATGCCTTGTTTATTAATTTTGTATAAAATTCTAAATAATATGATTGACTTCTCTGATATTATAAGTATGTCTCGACAAGTGGTACAATGAAAAACGTATTACGAAGTGCGTAAAGTTGTATATAAAATCAAAATGTATTTCTCAGTTTATAGAAGTAAAGAACAGTCTCATGTTCCAAAAATACATGACGTCGTAGATGTTAATCAGTGAGTGCTTATGCGATCCTACAATTCTTAGTCCTCAACTACTCAGTTTTCAGTGAAAAGTCACAATATTCACATATACCCTAACTAAGGCTCCTATACTATGTCTAATTCAGGGGCTCTAACCCTAACGGAAGCCTTGTTGTCTCCTCTGACGTCATAGCGGAGCGTGACTGTAATGCCATAATAGGCAGGACATATATTTCCTAGATTTTAAAATTTCTTTAATTTCTTAAATTTATTTTTAAATCATTCTTAATCGAATTTTAATTAAATTATTTAATATTTATTGCATTTTATAAAACGCTAATTCAAATATTTTATTCTTTTCTTATCAATCAATATAACGGTTAACTTTTTATTTCAATACTAATGTAAAACTCATTAATTCACTGTCGCGTCTATATCAAAAACAAAATCTATTTATACTTCTTCATTCTTTATTTCTTACCACAAAAATGTTTCAGTTACATGGTCATACTAATTCTTACCGTATTTTTGGCGATTAGCTTTCGCCAAATTATTTTTCAAATTTAATACTGGTTATGGGGGTTTTGGCTTTGTTAACTTTCGATAAATCGCCAGCCATGGATCTTGTTCCATGCTCCTAACTGTCCGTTGGGAACAGTTCACTTTACTTTTAACTTCAAATTCTTGGCTAACGGATTGGGGTGCTTCAACCTCTCATTCGCAACTGTTGAATTTATATCTTTACAGAAATTCTAGAAGAGAGAACAAGAATGATTCTCTTGATCCATTTAAGAGACTTTTCTTTATTTATTTAATAATTTTGGAATGTGACCATGTTCTTTATAAGATTTACAAAATAAATCAGTTTTTGTTAAACGATTTTTATTTATTTTCATGGGATAAATGTCCCTCCTTTATAACAAAATTCAGATATATCTCACACAACCCAAAATAATACTTAAATTCTACAAAGAAACTACATCCACTAATAGCAATACGGACTAAACTGCTATTAAAGTGACTATTTCATTTTTTCCAGTCTTACCTGTTAAATGCATTACTTCATTGAATTTGGCGTGATGGATCTTTAATGAATTTAAATATTTAATTTTCAGATAACAAAGTCAAATCAACTGCTGCCACTTGCAAAATAATTTTTCGTCACCGCAAACATATAATCATATAAAAAAATTAGTTAAAAAATAATTTAAAAATAGAAATCAGAACAAACGAATCTTCAACCGGAAGTTGAAACAGCCTCTGCATATACTGCCCCCTACCGTTGAGAACATGAAAAACGATCATGAATAAAGTCAATAAGAAACAAAAAACCTCGTTTTGTAATAATATAATATTATTAAAAAATTTTCGTCATACAGATTTCACAACATTCTTAACAAACTTTCTTCAGAATTAAATGTATTTCATGAGCTTTTTACTTTTTTTTCTGTAACTGGATTTTTTATTTGTAGTCCGTGTTTCGTCGTTAAAAAAAATAAAATAGACGATCTGTATGTATATATATATATATATATATTTAGGGAGGTTTTATGTTTCATTTGTGGGAGGTTTTTATGCTTCTGCTTTAATTGGAAGAAAAGTGCAGCTGA
>NC_092213.1:9295045-9322108 GCF_043381705.1 Parasteatoda tepidariorum
ACAAACATATATATATATATATATATGTTACTGAGAATGACCGAAGTCAATAGAATGTCGAATTACACCGGTGAATGTCCGAAATATTTGTTATATCCTATTTGATATTAATTTTTTCTTTGATATTATTATATTTATTCGATATCTGCTGAGGATAGATTAGGAGAAACATCAGTGTTCGGAGAACCTGTTAATTGCATACTGGGCAGTGGCACTTGACCTTAAAAAAACATTCATGTAGGGCATACCGGGCAAATGTATATCGGGCACAGTGGCAAAGTAGACCTAGTATATATTTCGGACATTTACCAAAACCAAAGTGACTTTGTAATTGTCAACATTCACCGGTGGAAGGATATCTATCTATCTATCTATCTATCTATCTATCTATCTATCTATATATATATATATATATATCCCTGAGGTGACATAAGTCATGGGATAGCAACATGAAAATATACAGATAACATAGTATTACATACAAAATGTATATATGGGTCGCACACTTGAAGACTTTAATTTGTGTTCAAATTATTCATTTGAGAATGTATCTGATGTAATTAGGGATTCAAAACGAGGATTAACAGATTTTGAATATGGAATGGAAAATGTATCAGATGGCTTGACTGTGTGTAAGAGGATTTTAAAATCCAAAGAATTACTAACTGGAGAACAATCACAAAGAAAAGAGAAGAAGGGAGTAAGGTTCTAGAGAAGGCTTTGGTCCACAAAGGGCTGTCATGGTAATAGAAGAAAAACATGGCATCGTAAATTGAGCTAGACGCATGGGACATTCCTTTTCGGAAATTGTGAGGGAATTTAACATTCCTAGATCTACAGTGTCAAAAGTGTGTTGATAATGCCAAATTTCAGACGTAATCTCCTATCATGGATAACGTAGTAGCCGACAGCTTGCTTTTAGTGACCACCAACGTGTGCATAGTGTTGTGGTGTTAACAGACCAATAACAATTAGTGAAATAACCACAAACGTGAAACGGGGTTCGCTTGGGCATCGTGGCGAAATTTGGCTGTAATGCGATACGCCAGCAGATAACTGACTCGAGAGGCTTTAGTAACAAAACGAGATCACATCCAGCTCTTCTCATTAGCTCATGGTCAAGCAGTGGACTGATGTTAATGACATGGTTCCCAATATAGAACACCGAAGTCAAACAACACTGCCTGCGGTCAGTAAGTGGGTGGGTGACCACTTTGATCAGCCTGCTAGGGACCGAGGGTGTGTGGTATCGGTTCTCATTAAACTGTTCTACCATTAAGTGTTCGACTTCGCGCACAGCTCGTCCTGCTACCAAAGCAGGGAAGCCATCCCCACTGCAGAGGATCACAATGCCTCCAGATCATCCTCAAGGATGTTTCCCAAACGGTCCCAATAGCTCATTGGAGAGCTCTAGTGTGACGTAATTAAAGTACCTATCTACCTAGCTGGGCTCGTTCCCACGTTGATTGGATCTAGTCTTAGATTTGTTGGGCTGGAAAACTGTACCTTGGTCAGATGAGTTACGATTTCAGCTGGTCGGAGTTGATGTGTGAGCTCGAGTGTGTCTCAGATCTAAGAAAGCATGGATTTGAGTTGTCAACAAAGTACTATGAAATCTGGTGGTATCCCATAATGGTATAGGCTGCTTTTTCATGGCCATGACTGGCTTCTATGATCCGATTGCGCTGATCACTGGCAGGAAATGATTGTGCTTAGCTGCTTGGAGACCACTTGCAGACATTCATGGACCCAAACAACGGTGACATTCTTATGGGTGGCAATGCATTGCATCATCGGGCCTCAATGTTCTTGACTGGTTTGAAGAACATTCCGAAAAAATCCAGCGAATCCTAGATCACTCAAATGAGATATAATTGAGAGGCTCCAGTGAATCCTAGATGAGATATAATAGAGAGGTCAGTCCGTGTGCAAAATCTCGCATCTACAATTACATTTTGTAACTTTGTCTCCTTCTCGCTTCAATCGCCAACCTTTTGTTATCACCGTTTTTTGCTTCTGTGCGTTATTTAGATTGTTAAAACTAAATTAAAAGGTATTCAATTGAAAGTTACAAACATTTTTATTGTATTAAAGCAGATTTAGTTTCACGCATTTATTTCCCAATTTTATTGGGATAAAATTTAAACCTTACCATTTTGCTCGTACCAACTTCCTTTACAATTTCGTTTTTCTTTTTCTGACACTAATTTAATTTTTGATTATTAAAATAACTCGCTATTTGTTCTTCGCCAGAGATAAGTCAGTTGTAGTGCGGGAATTTAATTAATAATAATATTCTACACTTTCATATTCATCAGTTTTGCTGTGTATATTGACTATGCTGTCAATACATGCAATAAATGACCTAAGGTTATAACAAAAATAAATATAACTTATTTAATCTAATCATTATAAAATGTTTAGTAAATTGAGGTGCCGATTTAAATATCTGAAATGGGTTTTGTCCCAATATGCGAGCTATCTTATGTAACTGTGTATTTGCTTTACCGATCAATAGGTGGCGCCACAAAAATTGTTTTACACATTTTTTTTTGTTTCGATAGTTTCTACTTTCTAGCTAAGTTGCATGACATTCCGGAAATATATATCTAAGTTATTGATGAAATTTAAAAAAATACTTGTTTAGATATAGCTTTCATGTCATTTTACTAAATTTAATAATTTGTTTAATAGATGGTTGACCGTATGAAGCTAAGCACAGGTGGCGCTAGGGTTTAAAATTCGCCGTAAGACTTCCGGGTTACTATTTCCGATTGATTCTTACGCCTAAGCTTGGAGAAGCCTGCCATGCAGTATTATTATACTAGTAGTGTTCACAATATTACGTGTTCTTTTAATTTAATTTTCAATGAAACAAATAACACATGTATTTGGAAGACCTTGCAAGCATGCTATGATACTACCAAAAAAATTAAAAGTGGCGATATTTAACACAATTATAGCCAAATATGGGATAATACTCAAAACATGGCAAACCTTACTCTTTCTTATATGTTGTGATATTAATTTTCTTAAATTTGTTTTTGGCTGACGACCTGTTAGAGTTTNAAACATCCCTGAGGATGATCCGAAGACATGCCATCACAATTTTGATCCTCTGCAGAGGGGATGGCACCCCCGCTTCGGTAGCCCGATGACCTGCACCCGAAGTCGAGCCCTTTACTGTAGAACAGTTTAACGAGGACCCATACCGCACACCCTCGGTCCCTACGCACACTGATCCAAGTGGTCACCCACCCGCACAACTTCGGCGATCTGCTGGGAACCGTGTCTTAACGATCAGTCCACTGCGGGACCTTATTTCATCTAATCATTATAAAATGCTTAGTAAATTGAGGTGCCGATTTAAATATCTTTATTATAAAATGGGTTTTGTCCCAATATGCGAGCTATCTTACTTAACTGTGTATTTGCTTTACGGATCAATAGATGGCGCCACAAAAATTGTTTTACACTTTTTTTTTTGTTTCGATAATTTCCATTTTTCTAGCTAAGTTGCATGACATTCCGGAAATATATATCTAAGTTATTGATGAAATTTGAAAAAATATTTGTTTAGATATAGCTTTCATGTCATTTTACTAAATTTAATAATTTGTTTAATAGAAGGTTGACCGTATAAAGCTAGCTATAGTGGTTATAAATTAGCCGTAAGACTTCCGGGTTACTGTTGCCGATTGATTTTTACGCCTAAGCTTGGAAAAGCGTGCCATGCAGTATTATTATACTTGAAGTGTTCACAATATTACGCGTTCTTTTAATTTAACTTTCAATGAAACAAATAACAAATGTATTTGGAAGACCTTGCAAGAATGCTTATGATGCTACCAAAAAAATATATATTGGCGATATTTTACTCAATTATAGCCAAATATGGGATAACACTCAAAACGTGGCAAACCTTTTTCATGTTGTGATATTAATTTTCTTAAATTTGTTTTTGTCTCACGACCTGTTAGAATTCACAAATTACAGAAAACTCTTATACATAATAAATAATTTAATAAAAAATCTCAATAATAAAACGTAATAACAACGTATAATATAACAATAATAAACGTAAATTTAATAAAAGATCACGTTAATAAAATTTCCTAGAACATCGAGCCTGTTCACACATCGCCTTGTAAGCATAACATGAGCGGAGTGATACACCGGAAGTTTTCTAAATTTCTTCCCTTCTCAGGAAAATTTGTTATTGTTTACATTCAGCCAACCATACATATAAATAATATTTTTTTAAGAATTATTTTTTGAAAACATTTTAGTGGTGACCGTAAAGTAACTAAACAGTTAAGTAAGGTAGATTGCAGGTTGGGACAAATACCTTAAAATGTTGCATAATAAGATTGCATAACAGTATTACTTTATAATAAAGAAACACAAAGCCTCTTAAAAATATAAAGAGCAATATATTTTAGTTGAGTATTCTGGAAAAGGATGATAAATAAATGTTACAGGTAAATTACTTTAAACTAGGGATAAAGAAACATTTTACGGGCAAACGATATTTTAAAAATTTTTATTAATTTTATGCTGATGACAGTCTAAAAAATTTAAATTTTCTTTCGATGAAACTGGATCATAACATGTGATTTTCTGGCTAATAAGAATCTGCCTACAACAATAGAAAACGATTTTGTGCCAATGCGTTTCTATGTTCTATAATGGAGATAATAATCTAAGATTTTATGAAAATATTCTCCCGTGTTAAACACCATTAGCTCTGTAATAATTCTACAACACGGTGACTGAGCAGCTGTTTCAACTGTTTAGACACAGGTGATATAATATATTTTTTTCGGTACTGTGTGTGCTTTGTTTTAATATGACCTGATTACTTTCTTAAAGTCCATGAAAGAAAAGGTAGTAAGAATGTGATTTTAGTTTATTTTCATGGTGTTTAAATTTGTTCAGAAGACTTTTTTTGTGTCGGCATTAATTAATAATAATTCTTTTAAGTATTTTTTTAATAACTATTAAGGCTTTTAGAAATAAATTCGAAACTTCCTTTGCTCTACGAAGCAAAGTCCTAGGCGTTCTTGAATTGAATGCAGGAAGACGAAGAATTCGATGACAAGAATCCTTTTTTTAAAATAATGCTGAAAGTAAGATGAAAAAAAAATTTATAATTTTGAAGTTTTTTTACATTCTTTGAATTGAGAAGACAATCTTTGATTTGAAGACATTCTTTGAATTGAGTGAGTGCAAGAATTCGAAGAATTTGATAAAACAAAAGTTTAAAAAAAAAATCCTATTTCTTATGAAATAATGCTGAAATTCAGACGGAAATGAAAATTTTGTTTCAAAACCATATCATGAATAGTTGGTTTTTGTGTAGAGTAAAGAAAGTTATTACTATTTTTTATTATGAACTAATTATCGGTCTTTATTTTATCTCGGACACTTATTTTATTATATTTGGAACAACAAAAAAAAAACAGTTATAACTCCGCAGTTGCATTTTAGCTGACTACAGATCGTCTAAACATGGTATTTTCCCCTACAAGTTAAATAGTAAATAACTTTTGAATTAACTTTCGAATATTAATTTTTTATTCTGTCGTACTCTCTGAACTTTTTTCTTGCAATCCATCATAATTTCATTTTTTTAAAAAAATCTCTTAGATTTAGCATAGCAAAATGAAATGTAACATTAAGTTGAAATCCTAAAACAGCTGTGTCGGCCTATATGACTTTTACATATCGAAAGATTTCAGGACATTAGAATTTTTTAAACAATAAATTTATGGTAAAAATTATCGACGTAGATATCGTTACACGGTTTAAACTATAAATTACTGAAGTAGCATTTTGTAGCAAAAATATTTCATTAAAACCTAAGAAAGTATTTTAAAATGTTTGACAAATAATTTTACCGACAGATAAATAAACTTAGAGTACTTACATTAATATTTTTTACTGTTAAAATAATATCGCTGTTATGATTGTTACGTTTTGTTAGAATCGACCTTTTTTGTTAGAAAAAATATTTTTAAGGTAGTTACAGAAAACTTTTTTTGTATAATTTAACGCCATTCTGTAACTAAACGGAATTATAAATTTACTCTCAAACTTTTACTAAAATTTAAATTTAAACTTAATTGCTGTCAGAGCTTAAAATTTAGATTTGTGTTATACTTCAATCCTTTTGAGAATCACCCTGACGGCCAACAATTAATTGAGAACTGCCTTGACGTCTAGCAACCTTTTGAGAATTGCTCTGACGTGTAGCAACTTTTTGAGAACAGTTGTGACGTGTAGCAACCTTTTGAGAACAGCACTCTGGAAACCTTTTGAGAACTATCTTGACATCTAACAACCCTTTAAGAATAGCCCTGACGTCTAGCAACTTTTTGAGAACAGCTCTGACGTCTAGCAACCTTTTGAAAACAACCTTGATTTCTAGCAACCTTTTGAGAACAGCCCTGACGTCTAGCAACTTTTTGAGAAGAGCCTGATGTTTAGCAACCTTTTGAGAACAGCCCTAATGTCTAGCAACCTTTTGAGAACTGCCCTGACGTCTAAAAACCTTCTGAGAACTACTCTGACGTGTAGCAACCTTTTAAGAATCACCCTGACGTAAAGCGTGTCATTAAAAATAATCGATGTACATGCAGTTCCACCTGAGTATTTCGAATGCATATTCCGAGCTATTATATTTATTCCAGGACTGAAAGTAAGACTGAAAAGATAAAATAAACTAGTTGTAAAACCATTTAAATTGAAACTGCTGTTAAACTAAACTGTAAATTATTCATCACTATAGACTTTTTCTCGGGCTCAAAACAGTTCTATGTTTAAACTGTAATGTTCTTGGTAGTAATGGACATTTTGTTCTATCAGGCGAAACTTCAGTTTCACCTGAATATTTCGAATAATTATTCCGAATTCTTATACTTATCCCTCATATTTATTCTAATTCATATCTACGTTATGCTTCCAATCTTTTGAGAACTGCCCTGCCGTGTTGCGTGTCATTAAAGAAGAGCCGATTTACACGCAATTTGACCTGAGTATATCGAATGATTTTGCCGATTTCTCCTACTGATTCCTTATACTTATTCTAATTTTCATATGTGTTGTGCTCCCAAACGTTTGGGAACTTTTCTGGCGTGTTGCTTGAAATCAAGAGAACCAATTTACATGCAGTTTATATTTATCTCTCATACTTATTGTAAATTTAATCTGTGATGCAATTTAGAAAGTGGCGAATGCTTCCATACATGGTAATACTTTTACTTTCGTTACTTGAAACAAAAGTAAAACTAAAAAGTACGTACTTTTAGCTTGTATTTCGTCACTTTTTAAATTTAGTACTTTTACTTGTTTTTTCAATTACTGTTTTGGAGAACGAGTACAAGTAATTGTAACGAAATAAATGTCAAAAAAATTTACTTTTTTCTGAAAATTTTTAAAAAATTTTCTCAAAAAATACTTTTTTTGTCCAAACTTTTGTAATATTGTTTTTACATATTAAAATTTAATGCATTACAAATTCTAGTTAACTTCTTTTTCCAAACTATTTCAAGTATTGCAATTTCTTGAAAAAAAGAGGGCGTAAGGTATTTTTTAAAAGTAGGGGAGAGTGGGGTCAATTGTAACAGGGTACAACTGTAACAGAGCAAAATTTGAGTTCTAGATGTGGTTCCTAGGTGGCGCACAAGGTGTATTTAATAAATTTACATGTACACCCCTGCTGGAAACCGTTTTTATGTACTTTTGAAAGAGTTACAGCACAAAAGATATTTTCACGCTACGTAAGTAATTTTTTTGGTATTAGAATATTTTATTGTAACAAAGTAATTTTGTTTAAACAAATAAAAATTATTAACCGAATATGTAAGTGGACACCTTAATTAACATTTCAATAAAAAANAGATTACATATAAAAATTTTCTGCACAAAGCGGCACTTTCATTGATAGAAGACTGCGAAACTGAAGAACAAGGTAAGGATCTACCTAATTCCGAACCCACAAGAACCACATCCCGATTTGATCATCCCGGAAGACTCGCAAATTTCGGGAAGCATAAACTAGTAAATATAGTGACCAGCGGTCAATGTAAAAAACCCCTACGACAATGCAGAGTTTGTGCAAGTAAAAAAAAACTAAGCAGAACAGGTTTCGCTTGTAAATACTGCAACGTCCCACTACACAAAGGTGACTGTTTCGAGCGCTATCATAGTTTAAAAAAATATTAAACAACCTCTTTTTTCGACAAATATTGTTATATGGATTATGGCATATTTTATGTAAATAATAAACTGAAAACGATTGTAATAGATAAAATAAATATTGTTTAACACTAATATGATTAAAGTAAAAGATTTTATTAAATTTCGTTACCCTACAATAACACGAAGCGTACAATTTTACCAGAGTTTAAGAAAAGCACATATATTCCCGCGCGTCAGTCTAGGCCAGCGGTCGGCAAACTTATTAGCCAAAGAACCAAATATGAACATTACAACAATTTTTAAAAAAGTTAGGAGCCAAATCTAAACTAAATGTATTGGATTTTTTGTTAGTTAAAAATAGTTAAGTAAAAAATGTTACAATTGACCCCACTCTCCCCTATCGTTCCCATGTAAGCATGCTTCCAACCGTTCCAGAACTGCCCCGACATGTTACGCGTCATTGAGAACATATTTACATGCAGTTTCCATTGAGTATTTCCAATACTTATGCCGGATTCTTATACACAAAAAGAACTGATAATGACTTTTCAATTTCAAATTATACAATTACGTATTATGTTCTGCAGACTTTTTTTTTAATTTCTGGTGACAATTGCAGGAAATGCGAGAAAAAAGGAAACTGTCTATCTTGTTTTAAAAGAAATTGCTCATTAAGAAATTCCTGCGTCATCAAGGGTTTTTGTGACATTCTATTCATTCTTTTTTGCTACTTACGACATCTTGAGAATTTTTTTTCACCTTCATTCTTTACTACTTTGTCGCAATTATTGACAAGCTTGGCATTCATCCAAATGGGGGGAAAAGGTAGCATTTTTGTGTCAAAATTATTGTGTTGCCACATTGCAAAAATTGTTCTTCATCACACTAATTGCACAACGAAATACATGCTTTCTAATTCAGCAGTTTTAAAAGAATGTTCCGTGGAACCTTAGGGTTCCATAGTATAGTCACAAGCGTTCTGAGAGTTAAAAATTGTTTTACTAGTATTTTTGAAACCTATAATTACATTGATAATAAATCAGTAATCCAAAGATTATTTTTAATATTTCTGTTTTTTTTTTTTTCGAAAAAAAATTATTTAAATATAATTCCAATGTAAAAAAATGGTGTAGTCTTTTTTTTAAATACATTTTAATAACAATATCTATTAAATTATTCAAAGCATTTATAAAAAAATTATAACTGAAACTTAGAATAAAGAATTATACTTTTATAACTAATCACAACGTTCATAACAGTCCTTTTTCAAAAATCGTAATTTACTTATTTCAGATAATGTATTCTTCAGAAAAAAATTCCAAAATAGACTGAATACATCCCCAGACTTGTTAATTCAACTGTGTGACATTAAAGTTAGTTTTAAGACTATTATTATAAAGAAAAAATCAAACATTAAACATCAATCATTCAAACATTATTTTATAACCTAACAGTCGTTGAAGAGCCTACCTAATTTTTGGGTTTACGACTACTAATGTTCAACTCCGTTGCCTTGTAATTTTGAACCCAAACCAGAAGACAAGGGAACTCCTGGATTAAGTATTGGGAGAAATTTACCTTCATTTACGTTACATGGAGAGAAAAACCACGAAAACATCCCATGGTTAGCCTCACGGCAAGGGGACTCTAACCCATGATCTGCCTAACACAGAAGATGTAGATACTGTAGCAGTTGGTTTCTTACGACCATCCGAAATGGAAATGTACCGGTTATTTTAATTGAATAATTTTTAATTTTGTTACAACTATAAATTGTTGAAAAATATTAAAAAAAACTGACTGTAAAATAATATTGGGTGTTGGTGAGAGATGCGAGCTAAAAGCTCGCTTCTAAGCATCCTTAATTAATCATAAATATTCATTCTTCATAAATAGCATAGTTTTTTAGTTCACGACAATAATGAATCAAAACTGGAATTATTTTTCTTCCTAGCAAAGCTTTTCATTAAAATGTTAGAAAATTATGTGTTTCATCATAAGTGATTTAATCAGATTTGTTTTAATTGGTCGATTTAATTTATCAATTTCAATTTAATTTCTTTTATTATTACTTTAAATAAGACCAAAATGATTCTTCGGGCGATTTTCTTTTATTCCGACTCTATTTTACTTAAATTTTTAGGACTCAAATGTTTGCTGATTGTTATTAATATAATCAATACCTATAACCAAACTATTTAGGATAATTTGATAACAAAACGGTTGAACTTAAGAAAAGAAATGAAATATCTAGTTTAAATTGCATTATTCATTATTTAATGGTCTAATAAATTGAAATGCACACAATGGTGTTTCGAAACTAACATTTAATAATAGTTGGTTATTGACATACATAATTATTGTTTTTGACAATTAAAAGAGCAATGATCGCTTTAATTCTTATTTATAAGAGAGAAATAATGTTAAAAATGTTCCGGTTTGAAATGATATCGTTTGACTTGATTGTTAATCTACGAATTTAATAACCTGATTGAATTATTGTTAAATAGATAGGTGACTAGACTGATTCATCTGATAACAACTAAAATAATTATTACTTATGCAGTGTAATTTGTATCTAATATGCAAACTCAAAAGAATTGGGCTAATGTGAATTGCGTTGAAAAAACAGTCAATTTTTATCGTCATAAAATTCAGTAAACAATGTTTTTCGAAATTCTTTCTAAAGAAAGCAATAATTTAAGAGCCTTACACTTAGGGTAAAGCAATAACTTTCAGCTATCAATAATATCTTGACTTAAAGAATTATCTGGGTTTTAGAACGGGTAAATAACTTGAATATTTTAAGAGTTATTAACCATTTTAAAGAACGTCGAATTTTCGCCCTTGATAAAAACTATCAAAATCAAAGATTACTTTTCCATTTTTGTAAAATTCTAAATGCACAATGCATTCTTATTATAATGCATTGTTAAATTTCATAGATTCTATAACAGTCGACCCAATTTTGGGTTTACGACCACTAACGTTCAACTCCGTAGGCTTGTAATTTTGAACCCAATCAAGGAAACAGGGGCGTTCCTGGATCAAGTATTGGGAGAAATTTGCCTTCGTAGAAGACTTTTCGATATAACTAACCCGTATTTGCGTTACATGGAGAGGGAAACCACGAAAACTTCCCACAGTTAGCCTGAAGGCAAAGGGACGCTAACCAACACCTCCTAGAAGAATGGAGAGGGAAACCTCGAAAACTCCCCACAGTTAGCCAGACGGCAAAGGGACTCTAACCAACACCTCCTAGAAGAAAGAATATCTCAGCACGGACTTGGTTAGTAGTCCGACGTAACGATCATAAACTGCGCAGTGGATGAAAATTAAGAGAGATGTCACTACGTTCGGACTACTAAGCTGCGCAGTGGTGGTTATGACGAAGGTGTCCACGTTTGGACTACTAAAGGATCAAATTTCTTGTTTATGGTAACCCGTGCTGAGGCCTTCTCTTTTCTAGGAGGTATTGCTCTAACCCATTATCCGTCTACCACTGAGGATATACGTCAGAATTGTGGTCGGTGCAAACCGGGTGCGGAATTCGTATCGACCAGCCATCGCTGGGATAAGAACCGGGTCCACCTCGTTGGAAGCCAAACGCTCTATTCCCAGAGCCACCACTGCTCAATGCATTGTTAGAGTAACTTTTCATACATTATAAAATTTGATCATGAACACTTTTCATTTTCACAAAACTGTGACTGTTCTTCAAGTAGACGTTTTACGCCATTTTGAGAATTAGCGTAGAGGACGCTGCCTAAAGCTAGGCTAATCCTGATTTCTCACTAGTTATGAGAGTAGCTTATCAAAACTGAGTCATTTTATGTAACAACAGAGCCTTCAAAATTCAGCCTTAATGCTGGTAGTGAAAAAAGGGCAACTTTTTAAGAGAGAATAGGCTGCATGGTCAATTAAGAACATTTGATAGAATTGCCATGACTGCGTTGGTCATTTCATTTCTTCCTTCCGTTCTTTTCAATGATAGAATACTTACCTGATTTAATAAATGAGTTGAAATATCAGTAAAGGGGGTCACCTCGTACAGCAGACGATACAAAAAGTTCTTTTCAAGAAGCCTTTTCTTTTTCGAGACAATACTTAGAAAAATGATTTTTTCCCAGCATTAGTTTTACTCTTTTGAAATATTTAATAAGAGCTTTTAAAGCATTTGATTTCGGTTTCAAAAGAAAAGTATTTAATTTTACAAGTACAAAAAAAAGTACGAAATATTTAATTTTTTAAAAATAAAATTATAAAAAAGACTAGTCTTATATAATCCCAATGCACTATCTAACATTAGACCCAAGACCAAGATAGCCTGGTTGGTAGGACGTAGGAATCGTGTTCGTGAGAACGGGAGTACACAGGGTTTCACTTCCCGGCCGGTGAAACCCTGTGTATTTAGTGGTTACTGGTGCCATAGATGGCGCCACTGAAAAACAAGAAACAAGCCCTCTGCTTTGCATTCCCTTGGTTTCCCAAGCAGGCTTGCTGTCATTGGCAAGTGACAAAAACAACAAAACACTGTGGTCGGTGCAAGTCAGATGCGGAATTCGTATCGACCAGCTATGGCTGAAATTCGAACCCGGTTCACCTCATTGGAAGGCGAACGCTCCATCTCCTGAGCCATCGCGGCTCAAACAATATTAGATCATATACAGTCTAACTTTAATCCCAAATGGTATCTCGCACTAGGCCTGTGCACAGTTTAGCTATAACCCCAAACAGTACCTCGCATTAGAATCACTTATACTATAGCATTAGTCTCAAATAATACCTTACTTCAACCAATGCACAATCAAATATTAGCCCAAAACAGTATCTCTCATTAGAGCCATAATTTAGTCTGCTTTAAATTTATTTATTTATTTTTTGAATTTCTTATCGAATAAATTTTTATCATAATCATATATCAAAGTTAGGAATATTAGAAAAAAAAACGTTCTTTTCGTGAAAAATTCGTTAGTCAAAATATATAGTTATGTAAAAGAGCGGCATAAAGAACTTCTTTTTAATGTCCCTGAATTAAAAAAGGCACATTTCTTCTAAAATCGATAGAAAATGGATTTAATTATGAAGTATAAGATTTAAAAACAAAAATGTTACTTTTGGTCTAAAGTAGTAGGAAAATATGGAATAGCAAAATTTAAGTTTATTAAAAGAAAGTAGTAATAGAATTAATGCTAAATAGTAATTTAAGAAGAATTTTTTTTTTTAATGGCGGGCACTTGGGTTGCATTGTCCCATTCATGGGGGGGCGGGGGTGGAACTGCTACTTTCTTCTCGTTACCCAGTGGGCACCTGTGGCGAAGCTACGCCTTGGAGCAGCGTCCGCCCACGTCACACAACCACAAACCCGTTTATGGGGCGGTTCACATTCACACAAAGGAGAAAGGACATAGAACACAGAGAGAAAGAAACATCATGCCCTGAGCGGGATTCAAACCCACAACCATCGGCTCCGCAGTCAGGCACGCTGACCACTCGGTCACCTGGTCGGTGAGTCGAAAAATTAAAGTGAAGTACTTCTAAGTTGTTATAATTAAAGTGGAGTACTTGTAAGAATAGTAAATTAAAGTTGAGTAGTAATTTTAAAGTGGAGTTATTGAATGTAGTAGCAGAGTCAAAATAAAGTAGTAGAAATGGTTAAGAGAACATGTTTTATCACGTATTCTGAAAATGCATTTTGTTTGGAAGATAACTTACATAGAAATTTATTTATAATAATATTATAACAGTAAAGTATTAATAATAATATAAAGTTAGCTCATGATGCATATTTAGTATTGATCAAAAATGTTTATTCTTAGCTTTTATTTCATTTTCATCTATTTGACGAAAAGTTTGTGTATTTTTCTTTTAGGCGAGTCTAGATTCCGTTTGGACAATGGTGATGTCACATCGGCTACGCAACAAAATGCTAAGGTAAATATTTTTTTGATTTATATCTAGCATTATACTTCTATGTGCAATTTAAAAGTTTTGTAAATTTGAATATGTTTTATAAACATATTCGGTTACTTACATAAATTTTTTTATGTAATAGTTTACATTTATAATTAAGAAAAGAAAAAACAGATATCGAAATCTGTCAAATCACACCCTGCAAAAACTTCTACCACTAGATTACGGTCAGAGACCAACAAAAAGTATTCATAACGCACCGTAAAAATAAATTTATGCCCGTAAAGCTACAGGTCTGTCTCCAATAGTACAGATATGTCAGTAATTTTTTTTTTCACGTGAGATATGCGTTAATTGACCGAAAATTAAGAATTTGTTCTTTAAAGTGACCTTCAGTTGGGGCCTTCACGTTGTTTAAGACTAAAGGAAGTTAGTCGACTCAAAGTGTTAATTTTGCTGAAGAATGAATTAACAGCCAACTCCGCGAAATTAACGGTAATTTTTTAGAATGTAGTGAAGAAATTAAAATGAAAAACAACAAAACCAGTTTGATTAACTGATGAAAATTTAAGGTGCTTCTAGTAACGTCTTCTCAAAACTTACGACAATAAAACAGGTTTTTGATGTTTTCACTTCCCGTCTTCTTCATTGCTGCTAGCCTTTAGATTTTAATAACACAAAAAGTATAAATTGTTCTTGTTTTTCGTAGAAAATAATATTTTTGCAAAAGCATATGAAACTAAAACTCACATAAGGGGCAGCAAAAATATTATTTTACGAATCTTTTTTTTTCCACCCTCATTTCGTACAAGGGGTTTAAAAATACATATCACGGGTGGTCACTCATATACAAAGGGAGAGTCATTAAAAATGTATATTAAAGATGGTCATTAAAATATACATTAAGGGAGGTCAATCATATTAGGTGTCCAATAATAAAAATATATCTTAGGTGGCTATGAAAAATATTTATTAAGGATAGTTAAGGAAATAAAAGCATGACGAATATTTCAATCAAAGTGTATGTAACAAAATTAAAGATTCAGGGAGAAGAACGGTTAATATCCATTTTTCACAAAAATGACGCCTGGACCACCATCTTGTGCATTTCAAGAATTACTGAATTTTTAAAAATCAATGAAATGGAAAATGTGTTTTCTCCGAGAGTTATTACACAGTGAAGAGGGATCGTGTTCGGGGAATAAAAGGTTTCTGCCCACGCGTTGAAATACTAAAGTGTAGTGAAGAAGATGATTGGAATACTAGTGAGGTGGGGATTGGGGTGAAATTTTGAGGAAAAAACGATTCTTGTCCAACCTGATTTTCAAATTTTATTTTTTCTCAACATCAAAAATTGCAAATTTTGTTTGGAAATTTTGGGGGGATGTAAATAAATTGTGCGACATTTGCGCATATTTTTTTATTTTTACTGTTTCTATCGAATGCATGCTCCTTAAAATTCTTAAATCTTGAAATTCGTTAATCTGAGAATCAGCACTCAAGAGTAGTGCGCAATAAATAAATAATAATAAAAAATAAAAAACAATAAACTGACCTGAGAAATCGAATTTTAAAAACACAACTTTTTAAAAATTCGATATCTAAGCAACTATTCGACCGATTTCGCTCAGATTTTGTATTTTGAGAAGTGAAATTACGTTCTTTGAAAATACGCAAAAAATAGTATACCTTACAATTTAAAGTTTTTTCAACTATTATTAAATAAAATAAAATAAAAACTTTCTAAAAGTTATTTTATTGGAATTATCTTTGATTAAACAAGTTCAAAAAATTTTTCAACTCGCTTAAAAAGTTCTCTAGATATGGCAAAAAGTAAAAGGGTCGAAACTTTGATCCGTTCCCCTGACTAAACTATGAGTACCATATTTCCCAGATTGGGGCTAACCCCTATATTTTGGGGATCAGAAATCAGTAGCCGTTGAAAGAAATGTATGTTTATTCAGAGAAAGAACGGTTTTTTGTTTGATTTCTGCACCAATCGTCTGCACCAATCTAAAATATAGTCTGCACCAATCAACTAGCACATTTGAGGTTATTTCCTGGAACCTTTAAGATTAAGTCTTGTAACAAGAAGATCAAATCATTAGATCAAAAGTTATTCAAGGTGGTCCATTAATTTGTTTGCGCAATGTGCTTAAACCATTTCCCCCTCTGATCTTCTATTAAAAAGCGAACAATTACCACCTAGAAAAATTTTTTAAATTTTTTTCCCATTCTTTACCATGCATTTTAATAAAATATTAATTGCTAAACAAAATAGCTTAGCTGAGAAGCGAGTAAAAATTTCGATTATGATGTAATATCAAAACAACAGTATTGACGTGCGGGTATGCATTTCCTGCGACAGAACCTTGCATAGTTTTGTGGCTAATTAAGTACTCTTTGATACGCATTAACCTCTCATTATTTTTTCATACAATTTTTAACTATCAGCATACTTTTTTTCATCATATAAATCTCCAAGGTCGTATTCTGCATGTCCAGTAAATATCCGCTGCTTTTGTTATCGGATTTTTTTTTCAATTCATTGTGTTTGGGTGACCTTTGAAAAGATGGAATTCCATTTATGCCACTGTCAACCATCCTTTCTTGTTCTTATTGTCTTTTGTCCTTCAAAATGGTAAACATGTTACCACTTTCTGGATAGTTGTCTTTATCACATTCCATTTATAGAAATCCATTCTTCACAATTTATCGGGTTTCTTCGCGTATGCAACAGTTATTAAAGAAGAAAACGCAATAAAATATTTTCGTGAAATATCGGTGAAATAAATCTATAAAACGGGTTAGACAATTGTCTCTCTTACGTAGCCATGAAGCAATGTGACTATTTACGCGTATATGAAACGAAATAAAATATTTTATTCGACTTACCAGGTTGAATCTTCAATTCGAGGATACGGAAACTACCTTAGCAACGAGAGTAACTCTTCATCAGACGTTGTCCTGACAACGACAGGAATAATCCATTCAATAGTGTCTTCAAAATCGAAGGGCTGATAATGTAAATTTCTAATGTATGGGCTTAACACAAACGTTTAACCGAATTTTGAATACTTTTATTTTGAAAAATATTTCTCATATTACAATAAATAATACACAAAATTAAAGAAAACTAATATCTGGCTATCACCAGGCAAGCTTGCTAACGGTTACTGTTGTTTCGAAGATTTGAACAAAGCTTATTAACCATAAATCATTTTACATTTATTTAGTTAAGAAAGGTCACGATATTTCTGCAATTACTTTCCATCATTATTTTACTCTTTCCACAATAACAGGTAACTGCAGACTTTCAATTGGGAAGATTTCTTATGACTGTTAGAGAGTATCGAGTTTTTTTAGTTGTAAATGTATAATATGTGATTCCTACGTTACAGTGAAAGCATCTAATCTGTCATCAAGTTCCTCCTACACATTTTATCGTTTCTCACAGCTAATGGCTCCTAATACTGATCAAATACTTCCAACAGTACCAAGGTTTATTAGTTAGAAATGTGTGAAGAATGATTCTTTTGTTACATTACTAACATCTAACCTGTCATCAAGTTATTACTTACATTTTGTCGTTTCACACAATTTTAATGACTCATGATGCTGCACAAATACTTCCAAAAGTACCAATATTTTTCAGTTACAAATATATGATGTGTGTGTGATATCTTTGTTACAATGCAAACATCTAATCAGTCATTCAGTTCGCTCCACATATTTTCACGCAAACAATGGCTCCTAATGCTGCAAAAATGTGGTATCAGTACAGCTTATAAGCAGAGTCTTTAAAGTAACCCTAAAAACCACAAGCCTTTAGGTCTGGTGATCTTGGTGGCCATGTGATGAATGATAAATCATTATCATTCCCACATCCAAGAGAGTGTTTATGAAATACTGAGAAAAAGTACCGTACAGCCTCAGGAACAATTGAGTAGATGACCGATTAGATGTTTTGTCATGTTAGAAAAGGATCACACATCAAGCATTTGTTAATGAAAAAAGTATATTTTACTTTTTATTTGTGTATCATTTATTGTTGCAGTAGTACTTTACTTATTTAAAAGAGGTGCACAATGCACTATTTAATTTTATAACCGTCATTGAACAGCTGAACCTATTTTTTGGGGTTACAACTAATGAATGAATGGCTCACCCGCTTTGGTAGCTGGTCAACCTGCGCCAACACCTCCCAGAAGAGAGAAGGCATCCGCACGGGTTGGGCTGCCACATTAATGAAACACAATCCTTTCTTAGTCAAAATGTAATGTCATCTTTCGTACTTTTCGCCGACTGCGCAATTTAGTAACCCAGACGATATGAATATTCCCCCACTGCGCAGTTTATGCTCGCTACGCTGAACTACTAAATTTATCCGTGCGGTGGCATTTTCTCTTCTAGGAGGTGTTGCCTGGGCCGAAAGTGAAGCACTTTACAATAGATCAGTTAAACGAGGATCAATATTGCGCATCCTTGGCATCTTCACAGGATGATTAAAGTGGTCACCCACCCGCTCAGTAACTGTGATGCTTGACTTCGGTAATTCCCTGGTAACTGTGTCCTACTATTCCTCCATTCTGAGACTTCTATTATTAGTAACATTTTAAAAGACATTAATATATTCAAAACCCTATCCTTTATGCCATCCTATTTCTATGTTCTAATTAACCTAAAGAGATACGAGTCGCTTATTAGAGATGAATTAGGGTTCATTTCTGAAATTTAAGTTCTAAGCTTTGGATATAAACAATTTTTTATAAATATTTTATTTTATTTTATAACCGTCGTTGAACGCTTGCGTTACACCCACGTTTGCGTTACATGAAGAGGAATACCGCGTGATCCTCCCACGGTTAGCCTGACGGCAAGGGGACTCTAACTCATGATCCGTCTACCACTGAAGATATTTCACGCCAGCTCTGTAGTCAGTGTAAGACGGATGCGGAATTCGTGTCAACCAGTCATCGCTGGGATTCGAACCCGGTTCATCTCATTGGAAGGCGAACGCTCCATCATATAAATGTGTCAGATAAAGGCTAAAATTCACGCTCTTGTTATTCGAACTTTGTTTTCTAAAAAAGATTACTTTCATTGAGATTTTTTTCTTGCTTAAATCGAACAACAAAAAGCAAAAAATAAACCAACTTGAATGGCTACTGACATCAATGTTGCTAGCTCCAGTGAAGTTGATCGTTGAGTCGCGGCTACTAGAAAAAAGTTAGCAATAATTTTACCCTGTCCTCAGTTAGACTTAATAGGGATCCTATGAACCGAGGGACCAATATTGGGATGTCTAGATTTTTTCATCTAGAATGCCTTTTATTGGGCAATAACAATTCTATATTGGGCCAAAATTGGTTGAAAAGTTTCTGTAAAACATTGTGAAAAATGGTCGATTCTATATAGGGCCGATATGAAATATTAGGCTGAATAATGGATATAAAATATTACGTTAATCTAACGATTCTACTTAGACCCTATATCGGATAAATATCGGCCCTTTTTACCCGGGTAATAAGGCCTTATTGAATTAAGATTAGAGGATATGAGTCCAATGAAGGCCCAAGTCATTTTGTTGCTTGGGGAAATGCACGAACAACACATCAAATTGCAATATTGTCAAAAAGGCCGTAAAGGTATAGTCAATAAAACAACGGACAGTCACGTTCCTAATCGCTTATAATCGATCCTATGATTAATAATTGTCTGATTGTTGCGACTTAGTGGTTAGGACACTCGGTTGTCATCGTGAAGGACTGTGGTTCGATTCCCTGCAGTGGCTTTTGAAGTAAATCTAGCTGATGGGTACTAGTTTGTCTGAAAAGTAAGGGAAGTCAGTGCGCAATACTGACCATATTTAGCCATTATACCTGTTGATCAGAAAATTGTGATATCTTAAATCACAATTACCAGAAAATTGTGCTACCATTATAACCATTGATCAGAAAATTGTGGTTCCTTAACCTTAATGATCCTACAGGCTCCCAACGGGCTGTTGCGGGAATGCTTTTATTTGATAATTGTAATTAATTAATCAGTTAATATTTCAGTTGCTGCTGTTTTTAAAAAAAATTTCTTTTGTCGCAACAGGCATCCAACGGGACCAATGGTCAACAGAAGAAAAATCGCCCATTCTCTAGTCTACCATTCCACGCTGTCTTCCACCCGTCTTCTGGAAAGAAACAAAAAACGACAATGGACGATACTTACTTATCCAAGGTAAAATCCCCCCTTTTTTATTCATCTTTCTTTATAACTTCACTATAGATATCATTGTCCAGTTATTGAGAAAAGTTTAGTTCATTTTATCAACTTTCATAATTATTTGATTAATATTCATGATTTATTTTGTTTTAATTTTGGGTGTTTAATATGAAATATAGCGTTTATTACAAGCATAATTCAAACATTTATTCTTTAAATTAATTTCTTCTCAGGAAAAAAAAACTAGATTTGTAATGAATAGTGATTTAGCCGAATTTTTGGCCAAACAAATAGACTAAATATCTAATATTTGTCGACCGAATAGCAAAAATTTTTTCTCACAATTCTAAACTGAGGCGAATTAAGTTTTATTTATTTCAATTTATTTTGAATTTTATGAAGAGTAGAATTCACGTAAGAATTGTTTATACATTAAATTTAAAAACAGTTTTCATTTTCAATTTCAAGAAGTAAACGGTTAATTTTTTAAATTCCTTTCTTAATTAGTTTGATTGAATAAAACGAATAGTTTTGTAAACAATAAAGTTTTCAATGACACTTAATTATAAATTTTGAAAGCTTTTATTTGTTTATTAATTTATTTTGACATTCTCTACTAAGTCTCCAAGTTTTAAGAGACGAATTCACCTTTTTCAAATTAAAGAAACCGTTTTGAAGCAGGAATTCAGCAGAATCTTTCTTATCTTTCTTCTTAATTTCAAATAAATTTAGACTCAGAGTTTTTAAAATTTCGTTTCAATGTCTAAAATTTAATCTCAAGTCTAAATTTTAAAGACGTTTAAACAATTTCGCAAATGACAAAATAATTTTGAATAGGATTTTTCTTTTGTTGACATTTTATACAAAATGTTAAAAAGTTTAAGGGATGTTTCAACTTTTTTAAATAAGGCAAGTAATTAATAAAATCAGCAGGGGTGGATCCAGAAATTTCTCCTGGGGGGATCATAGACTCAGATTCCCTCCCCCCCCACAATTTTTTTTACAAAAAAAATGTTTTTTAAATAATTTTTTTGAAAAGAAAAAAAAACTGGGGTTTTTAATGCTAGTTTTCTCATTTATTTTTTTCTCATAATGAACAATAGAACAATACATAAATAATTCAAGTATTCAAAATCTCTAAATAATTAATGTAATGCGTTTTTTAGAAATTTTGGCAAATCTGTCAATGATTTTTTCAACGCCCAAATCAATTTCTCGATGAATGTTTAATAATGCAAGTCCATTCAATCGTTCTTGATTTTGAGTTGCCTACTTAGGTGTATATGTCTGCTTAAATAATTTTTAAAATATTTTATTTCTTTTGTAAACTATTAAAAAAATTATTATTATTTTTTTTTTTCAATTTGGGGGAGGGNGCCCCCCCCCCCCCTACGCTGGATCCGCCATTGAATATCAGGTTGTTTATAAATCATGTACAGTTCAAAGTTAAATCTCCTTCTCCAGTTATTGTTTTCATTTACACCACCAAGTTTACTCCTCAAAATCTTTCTCTCTAATATTGAGATACAGTTTTGTCATTGTCCTAGTTTCTGCAGAATATAAAATTTTTATAACTATTTTAAGCAAATAAAATTTGTTTAGGACATCTAAATAAATTTATTTGCTTTGTAGAGGAAACCACACATCAGTATTGAGTTTTTAACCTGTATCGTACATTTAATCTTGACACATGTAACAAGCTTAAAAGAATTTTGTTTAGCGTAACGCGTCCCATTAAAGAGTTATATGATTTGTAATATTGCATCAACAGCAGGGAGTACATTTTTCACACCATTATTTGTTTCGCAATGTTGGCAGCACCTGGAGCGAATCACGGTACCTCTGCGGGGTCATGACTTCACAGGTTTGGGATTCAACATCTGTGGCAACATGCGAGATGGCATCTTCGTCAAAGATGTCCTTCACAGGGGGCCGGCCTCCGAATCAGGAAAAATAAAAGCAGGTCAGTATAACACTTCTTTCTTTTTTTTGAAATATTTGTAGAAACTTTTTTTGTTATTTCAGATAATTAATCATCTGTTACTAGAAGTGTTTGAAAGGTAAGAGAGATAAAAAAAAAGATATTTTCGTTATTTTTGTTCATAAATATTTTATAATTAAACCGTAAACAGGAATAAGGTAATAGTTTACAGTGGGAGGTCCATCTCCTTCTTGGCGATTTGCAAATCAACGAATATATGTCTAATAAACCAAGAACCAATCACAGGTAACGTCGTTGAAAACAAAGACAACAAAGTAAATCATGGTAGCCAAAAAATTGGATTTCAGCAAAACTGAACAAAAATTATCGCCAAATCAAGGGGCTCCCGATTCTATACTAAACGCCATAAATAATTTTCAAGAATACTAGTTTTTTAATATAACATTTTAAATTAAAGGTTTATTGATAGAACAACTTTAGTAACTTCACTACCATCATTTAATATTTTCGCTTTCCAAATAAGCCTGTATCATCCGATTGATAGTTGGGTTTCTAAATCATTTAACGTATCTCTTTAACGGTGACTTATAATACCATATTAGTGTAATTTACACAAAAAGGTATACAAATTGTACTCGCACTTCAAGATGAAGAAGATTACGAATACCCACACATCCGACATATGACGTCAGCGAGAGATGGAGAATGATAAACAAACGAGTTAAAGTTGAGCCTAGCTTCTTCTCAAAAGCTAGAATGCTAATTTGCATGAAGTTAATTTATTACAGTACCGTATCACACATAAAATTTATTGAAAAGCAAGTAAATTCACTCTCGTTTGCGTTTTTTACTTTACTTAGATTTATTATTTGTTTATGTATTTTATTGTTACCGAGATATATTTTTGTTTTGTGTACCTGGCAACTTCGAAGTATAATTAGTTTTTTTATGTCCTTACATTGCTTCGTACCTTTTAAACACAAATAATAAATTAGTTGACAAATACGCGTATACAAGAAATTCTATTCAAGATAGTTTCAACACACAATGATCACGTTTTGAGCAAAATGGCTTTAAAACACACAAAAAACAGGCACCATAGGCAGTCAAGAGCCTGCAGCGCTTTCTATTGTAGAAAACACCATCCATTACAGGTACAAATTAAAGATACGAAAATATTTTTAGGAAAACAATAAATTGTCTTTTTATGCTGATGATAAGCAAATAAATATGGATCCTACCATGTGATTTTCCAGTCACTAAAAATACTTATTAGACGATCTAACTACGTTAATAAGACGATTTACGTATATGCGACAAAATTGCAGCCTTCATATATGTTTGCAAGTTATAAAATAGTAACGAAAAATAGCTTTTCGCATCGATTTCCGTGCATTAAAAAAATTATTGTACTAATTTTATTGTTCTATGCCTACGTTAGGTTTTAGTTTTAAAATGGAGTAACTGAAAGTATTGGTTCAAAATTTTTTCTTAAATTTAAGTGTTGAAATATCAAATTTACAAGTGCATGCATGTACTGACAATATAATTGTCCATTATAAAACATTATTTAACTCGTTTATTTATTTATTTATTTTGTTTCAGCATTTTAATCAGTATGGTGAATCTATTTACTAAAATATTTTATCCTTTTTTTTCATTTGATTTTAATAAATACTAATCTTCAATCATTTCGGGGTTATGAACCTTGCTATGGCGACCGCTGCTGTTGGATTATTTTTATAGAATTCCTTTTTTTTAACTTTTAATTTTGTTATGTATTAAATTGGCGAGTTTATTTTTTGGATATGGGACCAGAAAGATCCCATAAATACCTCTTGAGTTAAGAATAAAAGAGAATTTCATCATTTGAAAGATATTTTTGTTTTTATTGTTTTAATTAAGAATGAGAAATTCTAATCTACAATTCAAACCGGATCGTTTTCAATACTAATTCAGGTGAATATCACAAATAAAGAGGGTCCAAACTGATTGACTCGGTCCCAAAGGTTACAGTTGAACCAAGAAAAAAAAAATGTATGTGAGTATTTTCAGCTACCATGTTACGGTAGAATGTAAAGAAAAAAAAATTAGACAACAACTATTTTGCCAATGGATAACCTGTGATCGCCTTTCGGCAATCACAATTTTTATAAGTCTTTTAGGGTAATGAATAATATATTTATATTTGGCGTATGTTTGTTTTGAAAAATAAAAATATTTTAGAACATGTTTATTTACTTTTTGTTTTAAACAGTGTTCCAGAAAGTTGCGAGAACTTTTTTTCGAAAAGAAATATAGCTCACTATGTCGTATAAATAAATTACAAGAGTTTTTCTTATACATCGATACCTGAAGAATAATTTCCTTCTTATGAGAAATACTTTTTTTCATAAAATATAAATTATTAAAAGCAATTAAGAATTTACATTTTGAACACATAGCACTTGATATTTATCACTTTTTGTTCATAAATACAATAGCAAATCACAATAATTAATATAATTTGTGCAATGACATTGCACAAATGAATCTTGTGCAATATTAGCGTGAATGGATGTAATTGCATTGAATTTAGGGTTTAATGGCTCAAGGTGCAAAAAAGGATTTGTTGTCCCAAATAAATGGTTTTAAAACAAATCAGAATGTTACAAATTAATCTTACTAAACAGTATGGCATTGATTAAATGATATATAACGAAGCATTCAAAAGGAACAAAATCAGATAAAATTGATTAACGATAGCTCAGTTATATATTGTTTAAAATACCTATAGCTTGTTGACATACAATTTGTAAATCATGATTGCTAAATGACAAATGTTGTTAATTGATTGTTCATTCATTATTTAGATTAAAAATACCTTCAATATTGTTGCAAAACAATGTATATGTTTTAAACCAAAATCATGTTTCGCTTTTGAAAATAGAAGGGAATTGCGGAAAACTGTAAAATAGTAATTAAACGGAGAAAAAACTGCTTAGGGTTAAGCATTACTTAAGTTAAGTATTAAGCACTGCCCGCACTAAGGATTTCAAATTATTAGCCAGTAAATTGGACAAATATCAAAAGTATTCGCCAATTTTCGAAAGTCTTCGCCAAATGTAAATCTTAACAATTTTTTATATATTTTTTTCTTTCCAGTGGAAAAAATAATTCGCCAATGCTTTAGCCGAAACACAATTTTATTCGCCAAATTTAGGATTTTAGATTTTATAGTATTTGGCAAGGTCACGAATGCTTAACGCGGGCCCTGTATAAAGGAAATAGAAAAAAAATTGTGTTGTTCTATCTAGTTTGAATTCAAAGATTTAGGGATAATTATTATTTTCTTAAAACTATTTTTATGAAACAATTTATAAATGAACTTGTTTGCTTTATGTTCTATCTAGTTTGTATTAAAAAGTAGTGGGATTATTTTTTCGAAAAAAAATAACGATTTATAAATGTACCTGTTTGTTGTATTATAAATAGTTATTTTTAGAATATTATATTTGTACAGTAAATAATTTCTCACATTAGCGCAAAATAATTTTTCTTTCGTATTTTTCAAATCTGCGTTTCATGAAGAAAAAAAAATCCTTATAATTTTACAAATAAATGAAGAAACCGCCAAATCTTCTTCTTGACGAGTAAAAATGTTTTATTTCTATTCATTCATTTATTATTTTTTTTACTAATTTTTACGAAGCTACTGAAAAATTCATAAAATCACCTATTTTATGAGTATAACAGTTTTACTAGTATTAATTCTCTGAAAAGTTTTCCTCTGTAAATAAAGTTTTCCTTATACTTTTCAACACTGTTATTCATCTAACAATTTCAATAAAAATTTTACACGTTAACAAAGCAATCCACAAAGCCGTTCATTACAAATTAAAATCCATCTTTTTTTATTTATAAAAATTATACAAGTTAATCAAATATTCCATGAAGCAATTCTTTACAAATTAAATTCTTTCTTTTTAATTTACAAAAATCATACAAGTAAATTAAATATTCCATGAAGCTATCCTTTACAAATTGAATTCCATCTTTTTAATTTACAAAAATTACACAAGTTAATTAAGCATTCCATGAAGCAATTCTTTACAAATTAAATTCCATCTTATTATTAAGACGAAATTAAGACGAGATAATTTTTTCATAAACTGCGGCATTTGCAAATATAAACCAAAAAAAAAAGATGAGTTTTTCATTGAAGTCTTCATTCTTTATTATCAAAATAATGCATTCTTTGTTTAGGTGACAAAATAATTGGCGTGACCGTCTCGTTCGGCGCTATGGTCTACGAGGACGCTTTGACCATACTCTCTTACGCATCTCCGTACGACGTGAAACTGGAACTGGAGAAATGCCCCTCTACTTCTAATCTGGTGAACCCACCTCATCTTCCATCTTCTTCACCCAAAAGACTGGGTGCATCGACCAGCTTCAGGACAGGTGACCAAAGGAGGCTATTCCATCCTCTTTACAGGAGTCAGTCCATCGATGACCTCACACAAATTGGAAAAGACCTTTTCTTGAATGGAAATTCACCAAGTACGTTCTTCTCGATTTTTGTTTCTGTTTTCTTGGATTCGAAAACAAAGGGAGAACTTGGGGAAATAAAATAATAAGCTCCCTTTTTAAAATATTTGAGAAGAATTTTAAAAAACATTTTTTATAAAAAAAAAAGAAGAAAATACCATAACTACCTAACCTCCTGCCCACACATACACCTAACCACCGTAGGTAATAAATTGCTTCTGCGCATTGTGCTTTTATCTTGAGGAAAAGTAAGAAATTTT